>NC_056759.1:21790884-21915884 GCF_018687715.1 Carya illinoinensis | reverse complement strand
TTCCTTATGGAGATCTTTCCCCTTCCATGCACATTCCCTAGGTGACCTTCCACTTCCCAAAGCCTTTTGTTGTAACCCTAGTTGACAAGTGGTGTGAGTGTGGTGGCTGAAACTTTAGGGTTAAGATGGTCTTTTATGCAAATGTCCTTTCATCTTTTCTTCTAGAAACTCATAAGAAAACTCATGGGTGGGCGTTTGGTAGGAGGAAACCAAAAATATGTCTTGTCTTTTGGCTTTCCCCCACAAACCCTTCTTGGAAATCCCTTTGGTCTTCCGTATGTGCCACTTCCCTATGTATGCCTCTCTTGAAAATTAAAAAGGTGTCCATCTAGAAGATGCTAGGATGTGAGATGGCTTGGCTGAGTGCTTCTTGGTTTTCTCTATCCATCTCATCATTTTATTCTTCTAGAAGCATCCTTGCTGAGTGACAAATGGCAATGCTACTAGGGATAGGTGTGCAAGCCTTCCCTTGGGCTTTCCTAACACTCTTCTCTCCCCCTTGGCCCATTATCAATACTAGATACCATTAGGATTTGAATGTTGGGCTAAGGTCCAAGTGGGCTTGGGTTTTCTCTTATGGTTGTATTACACTAAGAGTTTTTAGGGCTAAAATCCAAAATTAAGCTTATAAAGCCTCTTCTTCCCTTAAATCTCTAGGGCCCTCTATCACTAAGGCAAGAAAATATTCCATGGCCCATACTTCACTATGTCGGGTCATCCCATCATCCCCTTTAAAAAAAAATTTCATCCCCAAAATCACTAACTCCTCTCATTGCTATCGTGGACTCTTTCGAAGATAAGGATGAGGGTGGTACTTGATCCGATTCTTCTGTTACTGAATCTTGAGAAAAATAGAACATCGCATCTAGGTCGTAGTCAAAATATGTTCACCTGCATTTCATTTAATTTGTTCTCTATCTCAAGCTCCGTGTCCTTGATAGGTTGACCTTCTTCACGGAAACAAATGGGTATCCAGATGTGTCTGAGGTCTCATAGGGCATAAACCTAATCAAGCGTTCTTCCGTTGCGCAACTTGATTCCACTTCTGGATTAAAATTTTGCAAATTCTCCATTTTTGTTTCTTTCCAGCTCGGTCGAGGTCACCGCTCCTCATGAGGTAATGCTTGTCAATTATAAAAGTTACCATGGAAGTCTATATCCAAAACATGAGTACGATGGTGCTCAAATTTCTTCTCTATCTTAACTAAGCTGCCAGCATCTGCTTTCTTCTCCTGATACATTCTCTACGACGTTGTTCCCTTTGCTCTCTTAATTCTACCATCGAAGACATTGATATTCGCAGGGTCTTTCTAGGTCTCATCATTTCCTGCTTCAAGGGTTTGGTAGTTGCATATAGGGTTACTATGCTTAGACTACCATTAACAAACAGACAAGATTCAATCAGAGAACAGTCACATACATGATAGAAATCAAACATTTCATACATTCATCAAGAGTTTACAGATTCTAGGATACAAACAAATGAGGGTATCTATTTCTCATAGAATCCTCTCGTTCCCAAGTTCCTTCCTGAAAGCCTAGGTTATTCCAAAGAACTTTCACTAGTGGTATATTCTAATTTCTCAGTTCTTACTCTTTACAATCCACAATATGAACAGGTTGTTCCTCATAAGATAAATTAGGTTGCAATTGAAAACTGCCAGTATCCATTATTACTAGTTGCTTGTCTCCCAAACTCTTCTTCAAAGATGAGACATGAAACACATCGTGAATTCCTTGCATTGCTATTGGAAAATCCAACCGATAAGCTACTGGACCTGCTCTATCCATAATCTCAAAGGGTCCTATGTATCGGGGGCTCAATTTCCCTTTCTTTCTTAAACATACAACACCCTTCATTGGTGATACCTTAATATATACCCAATCTCCTATAGAAAATTCCAAATTTCTTCACCGATTGTCGGCATAACTCTTTTGTCGATTCTGTGCCACTTCATTCTCTCTTGGATTAGAGCCACTTGTTTCTAAACTTCATGCCAATACTCTGTTCTGAGCACTTTACATTCTCCCACTTCATTCCAATACAATGGGGATCTATACTTTCTTCCATACAAAGCTTCGTATGGGGCCATCTATATTGTGGCTTGGAAGCTATTATTATAAGCAAACTCTACTAATAGTAGGTGACTTTCCCAATCACCATTGAGCTCCAAAACACATGCTTGCAATATATCATCCAATGTCTGAATCGTATGCTCAATTTGACTGTTTGTTTGAGAGTGATATGCGTTGCTGATTTTTAACTGAGTGCCCATCATCTTTTGTAGACTTTGCCAAAAATGAGAAATAAAATGAGTATCCCAGTCTGACACTATAGTTCTCAGAACTCCATGCAATCGAACTATTTCCTTAACATGGTTTCAAGAGAGCTTATCCATATAGTCAGTATTGGCTATGGGTAGAAAATGTGCACTCTTAGTTAATCTGTCCACTATGAGCCATATCAAATTCTTACTCGATGAGGTTCTTGGCAACCCAATTACAAAATCCATTGATACGTCTTCCCATTTCCATTCCGGAATAGGCAATGGTTGTAATTTTCCTGCTAGCCTTTGGTGCTTAGCTTTTACTAGTTGATAGACAGAGCATTTTGCCACAAAATCTACCACTTCTTTCTTAAGACCTTCCCACCAATAATGACTTTTCAAATCCCGATACATCTTGGTACTGCTAGGGTGAGCTATATAAGGAGTACAATGTGCTTCCTTCAAAATCTTCTCCTTTAATTCCATATCATTAAGAATTACTTTTCTCTCCTTATAGAGTAGTATCCTGTTTTCCTTAATCGAAAAATGTGGAGGTCCTTCTGACGTCAAAATTTTCTATCTCAACCTTTCTAGCTTATCATCCTTATGCTATCCGTCCAAAATTTCTTCCTTAGTTATCGATACAATCTCTTGCATCAGTGCCCAGTCAGAAACTCGTTGAGGGTCTCCAATCAAGAAATTTCTCATGGCAGCCAAAAGAGACATCATATCAGTTTGCTTTGTGATTAAGTGCATCCGCCACAATGTTAGCTTTACCAGGGTGATACTTAATCTCGCACTGGTAATCGCTAATGGTTTCAATCCACCTTCTCTGCCTCATGCTTAGGTTTTTTTGAGTAAACAAATACTTAAGGCTTTTGTGATCCGTGTACACCTCACATTGTTCACCATACAAGTAGTGCCTCTAGATCTTCAAAGCAAAGACTACAACCACCAATTCTAGGTCATGGGTAGTGTAGTTTTGCTCATGGTCTTGAGTTGCCACTAAGCATAAGCAACAACTCTTCCCTCTTGCATCAGAACACATCCTAAACCCATCTTAGATGCATCACTATAAACTACATAGGGTTTATGAGGTTCAGGTAATGCTAATACAAGTGCTAAAGTTCTATTTTTCAACTCTTGGAAACTCTTTTCACATTATTCATTCCATACATACTTAGCGTTCTTTCTAGTGAGTGTTGTTAGAGGACTAGAAAGTTCAAAAAAAACTCTCCAAAAACCTCCTATAATATCCTGCCAATCCTAGAAAACTGCATATTTCATGAGCATTCATCGACTTTTGCCATTCTATTACTGCTTCTATCTTAGTAGGGTCCACGGCTACTCCTACACTAGAAATGACATGTCCCAAAAATCTCACTTGTAGCCAAAACTCACACTTACTAAGCTTGGCATGGAGTTGGTGTTCCTGCAAAGTCTTCAACACTATCTGCAAATGTTTCTTATGCTCTTCATCATTTCGTGAGTAGATCAATATATCATCGATGAATAGTACCATGAAACTATCTAAATACTGCCGAAAAATTCGATTCATCAAATCCATAAATGCTGCTGGAGCATTAATTAGCCCGAAAGTCATAAATAGGAACTCAAAATGCCCATAACGAGTTCGGAAAGTTTTCTTACATACATCTTAATCTCTGGTTCTGAGTTGGTGATATCCTGATCATAGATCAATCTTAGAGAAAACCGTATCTCATTGCAATTGATCTAACAGATCATCTATTCTTGGTAACAGGTACTTATTTTTAATAGTCACCTTGTTCAAATCTCTATAATCGATACACATCCTTAGAGTTCCATCATTCTTCTTAACGAACAATACTAGTGCTCCCCATGGTGATGAGCTAGGTCAGATAAAACCCTTTTCCAAGAGCTCTTCTATTTGAACCTTAAGTTCCTTCAATTTTGCTGGGGCCATTCGGTAAGGTGCCTTATGCACTGGGGCTATGGCCGGTTTAAACTCTATTACAAATTCTATCTCTCAATTCGGAGGTAATCCAGGCCATTCGTCGGTAAAAACCTTCGAAAAATCCTCAATCACAAGAATTCCTTTGACTCCCTTAGGTTCCCCCGTCTTGCTAATAATCATTACTAGATAAGCGGTATCTCCACTCATCAAGCTCTTCCTGACTTGCCCAATGGTCATCATAGATGGATTCAATCAAACAGTCTCCCCCATATAAAAGAGCTTTTTCTTTTCAAGAAAATCAAACACCACTACGACAGTCTATATTGGTATAATGTCTCGACAACTAGTCCATTCCTAGGATTAAATCGAATTCCATCATACAAAATACAATCAAATCCACGACCAGAACTAAATTTGAAATTTCCAATGGGCAATTCTTAATTATATTCTTACACCCAATAATTTTCCCACCTAGAATAGCCACTAACACGTTTCGAGGCATTGACTCAGCCTCGAGCTCACATCATTGTACACAATTACTAGAGATAAAGGATCTTAATGCTCTGGAATCAAACAGAGCACATACTGAATACTGCTTCAATCTAATCTTACATAATAAGGTAACTTCGATTACTCAACAATTTTCAAACACAGTTTTAATCGAGTGAAAGCAAGATTGGAAATGTTACTAGTAATCACTCCTGCTTCTGTCGTCTCTTCGGCTTCCAAGTCTACTTCTCCTAGCATAATGGCATTAACCTTAGCTTTCACAAAGAGCTTTGGTTTATTGCTTGGTGTTGATGTCCCTCTAGGCGTATTCTATGGACAATCCCGGATCATATGACCATTCTGGCTGCATCTAAAACACGCTCTTGAGGCCAAATGACATTCTCCACTATGCCACTTCCCGCATCTTCAACATGGCGATAGAGTGACAAGTGCCGCTCTCCTTGCTACTACACACTTTCCTTTACTTGGGGTTATAGTGGCCTTTCACTTCTCCACACCACCTCCTAGCGAGTAAGGGTATCCCCTCTTTCTATCGGCTTGAGCTTGCACAATCAATCTTCATTGTTTTGCTTCTGCTATCGACGCCACACTGACTAGTTCTTGGAAATTCTCTATTCGTAAGCAGGCCACTTGATTTCAAATACGGGGTTACAACCCATCCTGAAATTTCCTACCCTGCATCTACTCTGTGCTAATCAGGTGAGGCACGAATGTCCCCAATTCCATAAAACGAGCAACATACTGATCAACCATCATATTTCCTTGGGTTAAGTTTGCAATTTCCAAAGCTTTCTGCTTCTTTTCCATTTCCAGGAAGAAATGATGATCAAACTCCGTCTTGAATCGATCCCAAGTAAGTGCAGTCAAATCCCCTAATTCACGAGCCAACAAGTGTCTTTTAGTATCCCACCAGATTCCAGCTTCTCCCTGAAGCATATGTCCCGCATACTGGACTTTCGGCTCTGCCTTGCATCCACTAATATCGAAAGTCCTTTCTAAGTCCAAGAGCCACTTATTAGTTTTCATCGATCCTTCTGTTCCCATGAAATTCAGGTATTTATACACCAAGAATTTCTCATAAGAACATCCTTGTTCTCCTCTGGGCAGTCCTTATCTATTCTGTTGTCCTTGTTCCATCTGAGTCCGTGCCACTTCATTCATCTGGCGAATAGCCTCTATTATCACTTGTCCTCCTTCCATAGGTGGGTTCTCAGCTTCTTGATCTCTTTGAGGAGTAGTATTCTCATGCCAGTTTCGTACCATAACACCTTCTTTTGCCCAAAACGCATAAAACCAACTTAGATCAGTCTTCTCCTGATAGTTTATCCCTTCATTATTTGAAACGTTTTAAAGGTCACCTATGCATTCTAATCCATCCTTCCGAGGCTCAGGCCTACCACTTACAGGATCACAGCCTATAACTACAGTTCTCAAACCTAGTTATAAGTACCATATACCCTTAGGACAAAGTGTGGGTTTACCCAGAGACGTAATTGCTCTGATACCATCTTCTGTGGCACCCCAGCCCCCACTTGGGATTTAACGGTGACTGAGACGTCGAGACATGCAACAAGCTACACAACCCTCATCATGACAGATAATGTACAATGCCTCTAGATATTCTAGCAATATGCAATAAACATTTGGTGGAAAATAGTGTTAAGGTATGGAGAATCTAAGCAATGCTGTCGGCAACTACAAAGTACATGGTACCAAAAAATAAAAACCTTTACCCCAACCTTGTCCCATCAATGTCATCCATAAACAAAGAGAGTTTTCAAAATCTAGTATGAGTTTGCATTTCCCAAAACACAGGACCAAAATATATTCCTTTTCTAGAAATGAGACGGCCACCTAAACCTTCCTAAGTTCTCATTATGCAGTCTCCCCACTATTAAAGATCCATTAGGAGACAGAATTAAGCAAGCTCCCATTGACTTCGACATTTCTGGCGATGGGAGTCCTATTTCCATAATGAGCCTCATTCCATCCATGTAGGCTTCATTAGATTCCTTGAGAAGTCTGTTACTTGGTCCAAGTTCCATGAAAACTTCAATACCCATAAGGGATCCAAAATCAAAACATCAAAATTAGGGTCGTAGAGACCATTCAATAATTCTTGGAGAAATGGAATAGTGCAATCTAACACAGCCACTACATAGTGTATACGTCCCCAAATGGTGTACTCATCTTCTATCATGGTACTGTCTAGATTCATGCTTCGAGGCTATCGAGCGTACCTTTAACTACTTTTACCATTCTGGAGGTGGAATGAAAGTGGAAGATTACAACAGTGAGATTTCAAGAAATCTTAGTAAGTAATCACATAGCATACAACAGTTAACACAAGCATACAAGAAGTATATCATGCAATGCATGCATGGACATGTACATAACTCATAACTAAGACTAAGTTGTGACTCATGCATTGACCATTCTTAAAACTTGTAGTAGAGACTTAACATTTTCAAAAAACATACTTTTATCATCGTTCATATCTTAGTTAATCACGTGATCCAGAACATATCATATCATATCGCATGATTCACATTATGTGATCCATATCATATCATGTAGGCGCGTGCCCTCATTCTTATAACACTTGTGCATACATCACAGTTCTCCTATGCACTGCGTGTTCCTAGTAGTTACCACACCATCACTGGTCCGTGCACCGTGATGACTACATTTTAATATAACTTAACTTATTAACTTGCCAATACTATGTTGGGTTACATGCCTTGTGCCCCCACTAGCGTTAGGCGCTACCTCACTCCTACATTCTTTTAAAAGAATCTATCTGAGGCACATCGACGATTCTTTGTCAACCCAGAGGTTACCACTCCATTCTTAAGCAGTCCAGAGTAGATAGAGGAGTTCCACTAGGACAATCCCCCACCATAGTATTAGGGGTCATGATAAAACTTTTTAAAACATTACTTTATTTCCAAAAACCCCTTTTTCATTTTTGAAAATGTTTCTCTTTGAAATCATTTTTCCAAAATGCATGTCACATGAGACTTAAAACATGTGTGCTAGTACTTGACATATGCCATATGAGATACCATGCATGAAATAACCAAGCATAACATGTTTAATTCATTGCATGATAACATAGAACTCATAAGATATTGAAACTCAAACATGGAACTAGGTAAACTAGCCTTGGCCGAAACATACATGCACACGAATATGGAAAATCATCACTTAAACATACTTTAAAATTCATCTAAGATGCTTAGAAATCATGGTATGGTAAAATAAGACATGAAATCATGGCATTTGAACAAGATTCGAGTCACTCAAGGTAGGGTAAAACCGAATCATTACAAGTCTTAAAACATCAACCTCATTTTTCTTAAAACCAAAACATGTAAGGAATCTTATCACCATTTTTCATCATAAACTGATTCACATCAGCCATTCCATAATCATATTTCAAGTTCTTGTAAGAGTATTCAATCAAGCAAACAAGAATAGCAACCAAAGTAATAGAAACAAACCAATGATTTACACAAAAGTATACGTGCATTAACAAGAAGTAGTTGAGTGTATACTTACAAAAATCCGCGGAGATTAACAAATAGCAAGCTGTAAATCGAAATGTTACTAGTTAGAAAGAGGGGTCCTGATTACGCCCAAAGAATAACGCGGTAGTTGTTGCACAGCTTTGGGTGTCGATTCCATAGGGAGACAAATTAAAAGAATAGCAAAAGGAACAAAGAAACTAAAGAAAAATATTAAATAAGAAATGGAGAACAACGATTAATTTTAAATGTAAATTAAAGTGAAGCAAAGTGATTAACGAAAAAAGTACTCAAATTTGAAGAACAGTAGAGCATCGGGAATCCCTTGCACAAATCTGGTATTTTAATTATTCTTAATTCATTGGATAACTCAATTGGGAACTCAATTCTCGAAATTCCCAATAGGAAGGTATAGATTTACAAACCAAAATTAACCCAAATGTAACCTTTCGAAAAATCATTCACCAGTTTTAAAATACGTAAATTATTATCCCTATTTAGAAAATTCAGCGACGACAATATACTCAGGGAACAATATTGCAGCAAAGAACTAAATCAATATATATAAATAATTGATCCAAACATAATCAAAGAACTAATCCATTCAATAGAAAAAGCATGACTGAATCCATAAACAGAATAAATTCTATGATTATTCGGAGAAGAAAACATCAACGATGAATTAAGAACGATAAAACAAAAAAGTTTTAGTAATTGAAGATCAAATACATAAATTAAAAATACCATCTAATGTGCAAGTTTATCCTTAGCCCTACTTGAGAATTTAGTTACCCATAAATATACTGGACAACAAAAATCTCTAGAGAAAACTGAAGCGAACGGTGGCCATGAAAGTGATTTTCTCCTATCTTCAAATCTGCCTCTTGTGCCTCTCCTCCCCCCTCTATTTCGTGCTAATGATATGCTTATATAGGGTAGGAAAGAAACCCTAATGTCCTCTTAATTTTTGCATAAAAAAAATTGCCTAAATTTTAGGACTTATCTTGGCAGCCACGTACGCCCTTCAGGAGTTCAAATTTGAAAATTCTTATTAGAGAAAAAGTAATATCCCTTTAAGATAGCTTTCTAATGCATCAAAAATCGCATAAATATGATATGTAAGTAAAAAGATACAGTCAAAAGATTAAAGTATGTTCAGACTGTCTCATAGTGAATTTTGGACTTGGACTTCTTGTGGTTTCATTTTGTGATTTTTTTTCTTTTTCTTTTCTTCCAAATTTCTCTCAAACCCCATGAATGTCCTCCTTTGAATTTGACTGGGCTTGATTTGCTCTTTTATAAACTCTAAAATTAAACATAAAAAAACTGTTTAGGAGTATCCCAACGTAAATTGAAACTCAATTTAAGAATACACATTAATTCCTATGATTTCTATTCACATTTTAGCATTTTAGTCCAATAATAGGGTATTTAGAGTGCACTTTTGCACACTCATCACACCCCCCAACTTACTCATTGCTAGTCCCTAGCAATTTTCATGTCAAAACAACAAAAGAGACCAAAGAAAATCACACATAAAGGCCATCAAGTCACACTGTCCAGATTCACATATCAAAACAATCTAAGGAATCCAATAACCCATCAAGATCAATCCACCTATAGCAATCCACAAAGTGTTTGCGTGTTCTCCAAGCCATAACTATCTTACCACTAACCTTGATACATGCAACATCAAGAACGTCTCAAGCAAAAGGTTCAACTTCATAACTCACGGGTATAATAGTATTTCGTGTAAGGGCTCTCTCTATGGAGTTGACAATGGGTGTACACACACTCTCATGGAAAATTAGGCAATTATGTACAAGCAACAAGCAAATATTGATCTTATGATAGGAACACTAACAAATGAGACTTCCACCAGTCTTTCCAAGAGCTTACTTAGGATCAGAACGGTCAACACAAAAGATTGTAATGTGGCTTGGGTTCGGGGCTATAGGAAAAAAAAAAGATGAAAAGGATTCAAAAACTTCCAAGTACATATAAAGAGAATTTTATTAAATATCTCAATAGACCACACTTCTCACTTGATGTACTCTCCAACTTTTCAGATCATCAAATAATAATGTTTTTCCTTCTTCTTCCTCTTTCTTTTTTCAACAATTTGATGGACAAACACATGCCACTTTTGTAATCTTTTCATTTCTACCAACTTTTTTTTTTCGGAGCTCACTCAATTGAACACTTTGCAACTTGTACTCTTCTCTTTTTTTCTATCGGTCTTCTTCTTTTTTTTATAATTGAAAATGATAAAATAAAAGAAAGAGAATGCAAATTCCACACCTAGTATATACTTGGAAGAAAAAAGGGTAAGAAAATCAATGTATAGGTTATACTCCAATGTGGAGAGGCATGGATGATATGGGCATATAAAAAGAAAAGGCTACATGTGTTTATTGGCTCAAAGTTGGCTACTAGGGGTCTATGATGGAAAGGGATAGCTTGAAAGGCTCAAATGTTAATCCTAAATTGACCTTCGTCATATCCCAAGTATATCCACCATCATATCACAAACCATGTAATGATATTCTCAAAAGAAGTGCCCAATTCAACAGATCAATAAACGCTTATCACAATTTACTGCATTTGTATGCTCTCAATCCTCTCCAAACTCACATGAATACTTAAGCAAAAGAGTTTTCTATCTACATGTGTCAAATCACCATCTTACCACAAAAATTGGATAAGTGCATTATGGGTTCTATGAATGCTTCAGCAAAAATGATTAGGGTGGGTTTGGTGAATTCATGAAGATGGCTATGAATGAGAATGAGTACACATGTGAAAATGATGCACGTGTGATGCAAATTAAAAAAAATTGACACATGAAAATATGCCACAGAGTTCCAACAAGCATTTTAAATACTCAATTTGCACCACCACCCCCCAACTTAAATGAAACATTTTCCTCAATGTTTAAGAATTAAAATTGACTGGGGAGTAACTAAAAATGATAGAATACACCTTATGAGTGACGATGGTAGCTCGCTATGCACCAAAGATGGTAACCTGAAATAACGAAATGAAATTATCATGCAATCAAAAACAAACAAAACAACAGCAAACAAAAAGGAAAAGAAAGAAAATAAGGGAAAACAAAAATAAAACAAAGCAAAACAAAATAAATAAATAAAAACATACATGGGTGGTGTGGTCAAGGTTGATAGACTGGATCCACAAGTGGAATGTCTTCCACTTCCGGAACTTGCCTATCAATTAACACTTTAAGGCGTTGACCATTTACTTTAAAGATCCGACTATCCTTAGAATCTTCTATTTCTACTGTCCCATTTTTAAAAATATTTTTCACTACAAAGGGGCCAGTCCACCTAAACCGAAGTTTTCCTTGGTGTTTGTGAAGTCCAAAATCATATCAGTCTACTTGGTCATTAGGCTCAAACCTCTTCCTAAGAATATTTTTATTATGAAACGCTTTCATTTTAACCTTATAGACTTTAGACTTAGGCAAGGGTTTCAATTTAACTCTTGGTGCTTCATACTTACAGGAATATGTTTTCCATCTTTCTTAGGCAACTCCTCAAATTTCTGTTGCCAAGCCTGTGTGCCATAATCCTGAGTTTCATTAAAAACACCACAAATATCAAAAACATCAGATGAATCACTAATAGTATCAAACTCAAAATTCACAAGGGAATATTCAAGGGGATTAAAATCATGAGTTGTGTGAACTCTCTTGTCTATGAGTGCGTCAATCATGTACGTTTGGTGGCACTTGTCATCTGTTGGTTGTTTCTCAATATGGAAAATGTTGACCTCCATGGTTATGTTTCCAAAAGATAGCTTCATCAACCCATTCCTATAATTTATAAGTGCATTAGCCGTAGCAAGGAAATGTCTACCTAATATGAGAGGAACCTTAGAGTTAGACTCAACAACTGATTGAGTGTCCAAAATTAAGAAATCAATAGGATAATAAAACTTGTCAATTTGGATCAAAACATCATCAACTATCCCTTTCAGTTTCTTAACTGAACGATCAGCCAACTGAAACACAATAGAAGTAGGCTTAATTTCACCCAAACCAAGCTGCAAATAAATGGAATAAGGCATCAAATTAACACTAGCTCCTAAATCTAGCAAGGCTTGTCCAAACTCATGATTCCCAATACTACATGCAATTGTTGGACAACCAGGATCCTTATACTTAGGAGGAATTCGTTGCTCAATTAGAGCACTAACTTGCTCTGTCAGAAATGTTGTCTTCTTAACATGGTGCTTCCTCTTAACTGTACACAAATCTTTAAGAACTTTTGCATAAGTGGAAACTTGTTTAATAACATGCAAAAGAGGAAGGTTAATCTTTACCTGTCTAAGGTTCTCCAAGATTTCATTAATAGAATCCAAAGTTTGCATACCGGATTTTAAAACTTGAGGAAATGATACCTTAACTAGACTCTTGATTACCTCGGCTTCCTTGGGGAACTCGGTACTATCATTGCTTTGTTCCTCTTCAACATCCTCTAGCTTATTAGTTGTTGGGATGTGTAAGGACTTACCACTTCTTGTCACAATGGCATTGACCTCTTTCAAATTTTTTTGTGCCATATGCTGACCTTGGGGTGCGGATTGAGCTTGAGAAGGAAACTTGCCATGCTCATTCACACTCAAGGAGCTCATGATCTTGGATATATGACTCTTTGTCTCTTTGTTTTCTTCAATAACCTGCATAATCAAATATTCAAACTTTTGATTAATTTTACTTTGTGTCTCAATAAAAGCATGTAAAGTATCTTCTAAGGGGATCCTAGAAGATGAAGGTGCAAGATATGGTGCAGGATATGATCTAGTGGGTTGTACAGGTGGCTGGTTTTCAGACTTCCAGCTAAAATTGGGGTGATTATGCCACCCCGGATTATAGGTATCAGAGAAAGGTGTAAAAGGCTTCTTGTACATACCTAAGGCATTACATTGTTCCTCATACATCTCCCTCATCTCAGTAAATGTGGGACACTCTTAGGCAAGGTGATCTACCCCGCCACACACAAAACATGGTCCAAGAGACTCTACATAATTAGCCACTTGTGTTGGCTTTAAGTCTTTATTCTTCAACACCTCTAGCTCCCTAGTGAGCATCTCAACCTTAGCCTTTAGGTTATCCTCTTCCCTGAGATAGTAAATTTCACCACCATTTAGGTTTCCTGCAGGTCGTGACCTATTTGTGCTCTCAGTAGCACTAGGTCCAGTCCAAGTGTGAGCTTTTTTAGCAAGCTCATTGAGATATTCTATGGCCTCATCAGGATCTTTCTGTAAGAACACACCATTACACATCATCTCCACAAATTGACGCTCTCTAGGTGTAAGTCCCTCATAAAAATAGCTCACTAAGCGCCAATTCTCATACCTATGGTGAGGACACATACTCAATAGCTCCTTAAATCTCTTCCAGGACTGATACAAAGTTTCACTATCCTTTTGTGCAAAGGTGGAGATTTGCCTTTTTAAAGCATTGATCTTATGTTGCGGAAAGTATTTATTAAAATAGACCTGAGTCATCTCATTCTATGACCCAATAGATCGTGGTCTCAATGAGTATAGCCAACTCTTAGCTCTATCCTTCAAAGAGAAAGGAAAGAACTTAAGTCTCACAATGTCATCAGTTGCATTTTGACTATGAAAAGTTGCAACTACTTCCTCAAACTCCCTGATGTGCACATATGGATTTTCATTTTCCAAGCCATGAAAAGTAGGGAGTAACTGTATCATCCCCGTTTTAAAATCCAATTAGCGAGTATTAGCTGGAAATATGATGCATGATGGTGTGGTTGTGCGTGTAGGGTGGAGGTAATCCTGAAGGGTCCTAGTGGGTTGATTTTCGTATTCACTCATTTCCTCAGAATTACAAAAATTATCAAACAAATGATAAGAAAAATTAGGCTCTGACTCTAACTCTAACAAAGGTCTACAAGCAAACTGACTCAAGGCGTCTCTATACCTGTGAATGCAAGGTAGAGAAAAACGCAACACTAAAAAAAATACAAAAAGAAAAAGAAAATAAAATAAAGATGTAGCAAGCTAAAAGAGGGAATGAAGTTACCGCATTTACAAACTGTTGAAAAGAAAAACTATCTCACAATTCTTCTACCGTCTCCCCGGCAACGGCGCCAAAATTTGATTACGCCCAAAGAATAACGCAATAGTTGTAGCACAGTTTTGGGGTGTCGATTCCACAGGGAGACAAATTAAAAGAATAGCAAAAGGAACAAAGAAACTAAAGAAAAATATTAAATAAATAATGGAGAACAAAGATTAATTTCAAATGTAAATTAAAGTGAAGCAAAGTGATTAACGGAAAAAATACTCAAATTTGACGAATAGTAGAGCGTCAGGAATCTCTTGCACAAATCTAGTATTTCAATTATTCTTAATTCATTGAATAACTCAATTGGGAACTCAATTCTCGAAATTCTCAATCGGAAGGTATAGATTTATAAACTAAAATTAACCCAAATGTAACCTTTCAAAAAATCATTCACCACTTTTAAAATACGTAAATTATTATCCCTATTGAGAAAATTCAGTGATAACAATATACTTAGAGAGTAATATTGTAGCAAAGAACTAAATCAATATTGGTAAATAATTTATCCAAAAATAATCAAAGAACTAATCCATTCAATAGAAAAAGCATAACTGAATCTATAAACAGAATAAATTCTATGATTATTCGGAGAAGAAAACATCAACGATGAATTGAGAACGATAAAACAAAACAGTTTTAGTAATTGAAGATCAAATACATAAATTAAAAATACCATATAATGTGCAAGTTCATCCCTAGACCTACTTGAGAATTTAGTTACCCATAAATATACTAGACAACAAAAATCTCCAAAGAAAACTGAAGCGAACAGTGGCCATGGAAGTGATTTTCTCCTCTCTTCAAATCTACCTCTTGTGCCTCTCCTCCCCCCTCTATTTCGTACTAATAATATGCTTATATAGGGTAGGAAAGAAACCCTAATGTCCTCTTAATTTCCACATAAACAAATCGCCTAAATTTTAGAACTTATCTTGGCAGCCACGTACGCCATTCAGGAGTTTGAATTTGAAAATCCTTATTAGAGACAAAGTTATATCCCTTTAAGATAGCTTTCTAATGCATCAAGAATTACATCAATCTGATATGTGAGTAAAAGTATATAGTTAAAATGTTAAAATATGTCCAGACTGTCTCCTAGCGAATTTTGGACTTGGACTTCTTGTGGTTTCATTTTGTAATTTTTTTTCTTTTTCTTTTCTTTCAAATTTCTCTCAAACCCCATGAATGTCCTCTTTCGCACACTCATCAGGTCCCTAATCCATGAGGTTAAAGTATGTGTGTGATTACTAAGGCTACCACTCGAGTTTAAACACCACTAGGCCAATCGGTTTCTAGGGTTTCTAGTCAAGAAGTCTCTCATTTTCTTGTGTTCTTCTCCATAACTCAAAATAAGGTGAAAAGACAAGTAGCTGCCTGAATACATGAAGGATTTGGATTCTTCATTATTCAGCTTATACCAAACCTTAGGAAACCCTAGTTGGTTCCTTAAGAACAAGTGTGAGATTGTCAGTGTTTGGTCAAAACTGAAACTATTTGGAGATTCTCATTTCCATGAGTTGATAATGTGTCATGTGTGGGTGTGTGTGTGTAAATCAAGAAAGCAAATCTCACCTTGCTTCTTCCTTGCTAAGCTGGAATCTCTTATTGAAGGTAGTTTTCCTTTGTTTGGTTGGAAGGAAAGTGTGAGAAAGCGTGAAATCCTTTGAGTGCTTGTGTGAGAGAGAATGAAGAAGGTGAGAACATGAGGCGTCCGAAAATGGCAAAAGAAAAACCTTGGGCATGTAGCTCTCTCCCCTATATATAGAAATTTCCCACAAAATCTTATTGGTCACTTGAAACCCAATGCATGAAGGACAAATGGCATTGCCCTTCTTCCTTCCCCTTTGCCGTCCATGTCCCTTAAGTTTCATCATGAGATTGCCTTGGAAAAGACCAAAACTTGAGGTGGCGTTTGAGGTTCCTCCCTTCTTGGCTAAATGCCTCAAATGCCCCTCTCAAAAGTGTCTAAGTGCAATGTATCTTAGGGCAACTAGGTAAAATTACTCACTAGTCTCTTCCTCTTCCCAAAATAAAATGTTGCATGGATGCCACATGGCTTAGGAGTCTGGAGGCTTCTAGATGCCGCCCCTCTCTCTCCCTTCCCTATGGAGATCTTTCCCCTTCTATGCACATTCCCTAGGTGACCTTCCACTTCCCAAAGCCTTTTGTTGTAATGCTAATCAACAAGTGGCGTGTGAGTGTGTGCCTTGAGTGTGGTGGCCGACACTTTAGGGTTAAGATGGTTTTTTGTGCAAATGTCCTTCCATCTTTTCTTCTAGAAACTCATTTGCATGATTGACACTTGGCAAAAATCTAAGAAAACTCATGGGTGGGCGTGTGGTAGGAGGAAACTGAAAATCCTTCTTGTCTTTTGGCTTTCCTCCACAAACCCTTCTTGGAAATCCCTTTGCTCTTCCCTATGCACCACTTCCCTATGCATGCCTCACTTGGAAATTGAAAAGGTGTCCATCTAGAAGATGCTATGCGTGTGAGATGGCTTGGCCGAGTGCCTCTTAGTTTTCCCTACGCATCTCATCATTTCATTCTTCTAGAAGCATCCTTGCATGAGTGACAAATGGCAATGCTACTAGGGTTAGGCGTGCAAGCCTTTCCTTGGGCTTTCCTAACACTCTTCTCTCCCCCTTGGCCCATTATCAACACTAGATACCATTTGGGTTTGAATGTTGGGTCAAAATCCAAGTGGGATTGGGTTTTCTCTTATGGCCGAATTACACTAAGAGTTTTTAGGGCTAAAATCCATAATTAAACTTATAAAGCCTCCTCTTCCCTTAAATCACTGGGGCCCTCTATCATTAAGACAAGAAAATCTTTCATGGCGCATGCTTCACTATGTCGGGTCATCACAAGGCGCCACTGTTGACGTCGTGTTTCATATGCCTAAGTACGGGCTCTCAGCAGTCTAGGTCTTCGATCTGGAAGGCTTATTAACAGAGAGAAGATATTGGCGAGAAGTGGCCCTAGGGTGACCGAGGAAGCCTCCGATGCCTAAGTCAGTAATAATCTTAAGATAGTGTTAAAAAGCAGGAATTTAAGCAAGAGAGTTCTTTAGTAGTGCCTAATCAGTCCTCGATCTGATACTTGAGGGTCTTTTATATCTAGGGCTGTACAAAAAATCGAAAAATTGATCAGGACCAACTCAGACCAGCCACTGGAGATCAGAATCGGCGTAGAACCGATCGGCACACAGTGGAATTTATCCAAAACCGATATCAAGTGGTTCGGTCTCGGTTTGAGCCTGGGCTAGACCGCTAAACCGACCGATGGTTTAATTGTATTTTTTTAAAATTATACATATATGAAACGACGTTGTTTTACTTAAACTTAAGTGAAACAACATCGTTTTAGGACTTAGTATTTGAAAAAAATATAGAGGGAACGGCGCTATTTTAACTCTAGGGGATTTGTACGACGCACGCTCCTCTTCTTCCTCCTCATTTCTTTCTTCACTTTCAGCTGTCCACTGTCAAGCTTCTACCGCCCCTCCTCTCTCTCTCTCTCTCTCTCTCTCTCTCTCTCTCTCTCTCTCTCTCTCTCTCTCTCTCTCTCTCTCGGCGCACGCAGCCACCGAAGACGCCGACAAACTGACCGGAGTTACGTTGAGACCGATGACGACGGTTTCCTCCCCCTACATTGGCCGGTTTCGGTCGAGATTTACATCATTTCAAGGTATCGGTGCGATTTCGGTTTTAGACAAAAACCGCACCGATACGTCGGTTTTCACCCCTATTTATATCCTACCTCGAGGCCCAAACAGCCATGCCCTATGGTTGGGTGGAGGGATGTCCTCCTAGAGTCCCCTCCACTAGGCTTTATTTAATGCAGTGTGGCTATCTAAGTGATATAATTAATGAGGCGTAATCTTCTGATGAGTGCATTTAATACTACATGATCCTCTAGTGCTACTTTGGAGTTTAGTCCCATCGAGATAGCATGTTTCCTTCTCTCCTTTGTCAGGATAGCCTCCCTTGCTCCCAAAAGAATGACTCATCCTCCGATCCGGGACCTTGTTCCCAACTCATACAGGTTGAAAGCCCCGCTAAACAGGTCGCCGAATGGCTTGATGGATACAGGTCTTTAGGGTACTGGGCCGTTTGGGCCTGGGGTATAATCTCCCTAAAATTGAGCATCAATTGGAACAAAGCTTCATTTTGTATTTCCCTTTTTTATTTAAAATTATAGATATAGTATATAGAGATATTGCTCCCAGCTGCCCCTTCTCAGCCACTTCCGCTTTTTGCAAAAATTCTCGGGCACCAAGGCTGCCCTGATGGTTGTTTAGACCAGTTGATTCTTGATCCCTATTCTCTTTCGATAACAAAAATTAGAGAAATACTTGCTCTATAAAGAAAATTTTATAAAAATATACTTAGAGACTTATTTATCTTGACATAATACCTGATATTATGATTAGTAAAAATTACATTTGATGTCTCACATCAAATCACATTTGTTTGTAAGTTTACTTACTTTTATAAGATCTCTTTATTGATTTAGAATTTCTCTACAAACTATCTATGCTCCTACTCTAAAACTGATATTTGTCTTGATCCTGTTATTAGCGTCATTTGGGTCATTCAAGCTACTCTGCTGCGTCGGAACAAGAGGAGAATGGAGATTGGAGAAAATTCCAGGCAATGAAAATAGGCAGGAAATGAGGCAAAATTACTGAGCCTCTCGGTTAGTCACTAGCAAAAAACAAAGGTATCCACACGGCATTCAATAGGGGGGACATTAACCATCATAAGGAATTTCAAAATACAAAGGAAACAATCTTCAATGCATATTATAACTTCAACTTTCCTACGTGGTATGTGCAGAAGGCATTCCATACCCATGAAAACCCTACGATTCTGGAAGAGATCCACAGACTAATTTCAGATTCATTTGCAACATTATACACATCCACATAAAAGCGAAGAATTTACAGCAAAACTGAATCTAGAAAAAAAAAAAATAAATACAAACATAATCCAGTGACAGCTGTGAAATAATTCAGGTTTAAATCAAACACATTAGATACATAAGAGAATAAGAGCGGATGACAGAACCGAAATATGTAGAAGCGAAGGACAGGGTCATAAAACCAGGGTAATAGAGTGGCCAGCGATATGCCCGAGTTGGGCAATATAATCACAACCGAGTTCCACTCGGCTACCACATGCCTGTGCCATTTGATTCCAACTTCGTGCTCATATAATAGCTTTTGCGAAGGGCCATATAAAATTATCAGCATTCACCAATTGAACAGCTGCATTACCTCATTCACTCTTTTGCCATGCATCTCCTGCCAACAAAATCAGCAGGGCTCTAACACATAACAACACATTAGATTCTTTGGCTGCAATGGAAAAACGTGGAGAGCTCCAACAAAGTATCTCGGGCGTGAAAGAAAGGGCATAAACAGCCTCAAATTCAAAGATTTCTCAGACCTTACTCCACGTTACTTTATTTCATTGCCTTTTGAAATTAAACCATCCTTCCCTGCTTGCAACCCCAAGGCATGAGCAAACATTCTCTTTGCAGCACCTAAATGCTCCCTTTGCAATGAGTCTTTATCAATCCCATTCCCACTGCTTCCATTCTGAGCTGCTCTAAAATGAGGGCAAATCTTGTCAGTTTGCTTTGGAGCCATATTGCTCTTACTTGGTGATGATCCACTCAAGATATTATCATTGATTTTCACTTTTGCATGAGGGTCGCTATTTTGGCCCAATGGGGTGTCAGTCTTCTGAGAAGATTCTGCTGATACCTTAGGCTCCCTGCATTGAATATCTAATGCATCTGTTTGCCCACTATGCTCCTTGCATTCCCCATTCGTAGCCTGATTGCATGGATTTATTCTGTGGCCTAGAGCATGTGCAATCATTCGGCGGGCGACCACAGGAACATTTCGTGGCTTCCTCTCAACAGGTTCAGAAACTTCTCCCGAATTCATTGAAAATATTCGGTCTCGAGCAGCCAGATAAGCTGCTTTTTTCTCCTCAAATGAATGTTGAAGAGAGGGCACTTCTGTTGTCAACACTGAACACAAGCAAATTTAAGGTTGGGTACAACAATAAATGTTGTAGAAAAAAAAAACATAAATAAATGATCAAATGAGACTTCATTATTTTAACTTATTTTAAGAAATACAAAAAAATATGCTTCAAATTTTGAGATGGTAATGGCCCTTCAAAGTTTCTTCAGAGAAACATTAAGCTTTCAGTAACCATGGAAAAAGGGCTACGGTTATGTGAAATGGATTTTTCTAACCTCCCATATTGTTGAACTTTATGCATTCTGAGCAAAAGATTTATTCAACTGGGTAATAATGTTCATCCTTCTCCTACCGTATATGCCACTTTGTTGCAA
Source organism: Carya illinoinensis (assembly GCF_018687715.1). NCBI lineage: Eukaryota > Viridiplantae > Streptophyta > Magnoliopsida > Fagales > Juglandaceae > Carya > Carya illinoinensis. Next base: position 21,895,154 of record NC_056759.1, on the reverse strand, counting down.
GAACAGTGGACAAGGTCTACTGATTCAAGAAAAACATTAGTCATATATCACTCATACTCTAAGAGGAAAAATAAATGCTATAAGTGGAACTCCTCAGAATTAGGGGAGGGCAGCAGGGCCCCGCCCCCCGCAGGCCTGCCTAGGAGCCCGCCACCCTGCCCCCGTGGATTTTTTCGGTTGTTTTGAATATTTTTGGACTTTTTCAGCTGTTTTCCACCTTGGGTGGGCGGCAGGGGACAGATGGACCAGGGGGCCAATCCACCACCTGGCATGCAAGCAGGTGCAGGGCTGGATTCCAGCGGGGGTAGCACCCTACTCAGAATCATTACAAGGCACAATTCTACATAATAAAAGAAATCAAAGTGTGATTTGAAAATTGTCCCTATATAATAATTCACCCACCTGATGAGGGAACGAGGGCTTAAAATCCCCCCCCCCCCCCCCCCCCCCCCCCCCAAAAAAAAAAAAAACCCCTTGGCATCCTTGTCAGGTCCTACATATTGTAGTGTTCCAGTGCCCATAGTATGCGGTAGAAGTGGACTCTATAAGTACTACTAATTGAGTTGAAGAATAAACCTCGAACCATATCAATTGTTTTACAGATCATTCTGCAAAGTCCTTTCTATTTTACTTGTTTATTTGTGTTTGGCTTCCCCTCCTTTCTTACTGCTCAAAGATATATAAAAAGATAGTTATATCAGGTGTATACAGACAGAGGCTTATACAATCTTCCCCTCCAAACCCTCTACATCCTTGTTAGGGCCTACGTATTGCAGCATTTCCGTCCACATGGAGTTATTAGTGGACTCTACTGCCATTTGTAATGATCCAAGAAAGGTGCTAGTCACCTATACACCCATATTCTTCAAAAGAATTAAAAATATTACAATTGGAGTCCTCAGGATTCATTGTTTGGCCTGGTTCCATATACTAAAGAATTAAGATAAGACTAACACTATGTAACTGTAACAATTCACCCATCCATCACAGGATCCAGACATCACTCAAGGCATGGAAGGCATATTTTAGCTATTACATATACATATCTATGCCAGTATGGCTTAGAAGACATGTTCCTTCCTTCGTTTTATAACACTTTTGAACTCAATAACTGAAGGTCAAAGACATAAGCTTTTGTAGTGTTGGTGCAAGTGATCATGGTAAATATTTATTTGAACATCCATCTGATATAAAGAATGATACAAGAATTTGAAGGGTACAGAAAAATGTAGTGATAAGTATGCTTTCTAACCAAGAGAATTTAACCAATAGCATCAAGAGAAAATCAACTCAATACTATCTGCTATCACAGTCAGCGCCATTAAAGTGAGGTTTCAAGGCCCATAGAATCCTTTCAAGAGGACAGGAAAAAGGTTACCTGGGAAGGCCTCTGCTTTTCTCAATAATTGATGTGAAACCATTGGAGACGGATGCTCTTCAGACTGCCACAGAATATCACTAACGAGGATGGAAGGTCTGCATTCCAAATATTTACGTCATTCAAAAGAGAAACATAACATGCACTGCAAAGCAGCTGCACACTAGCTAGGCTAGGCATTGATTATCTGTGACATCAATGTATATTTTGGTCTCCCGATTGCTGTATTTTCAGTATTTAGCAATGATTCAAAAGTACCTCAAAATTAATAGATTTTCCACAAGTTGGAGCAAATTTTGATTTCTCAAATTTCATGATCAGTCTTGAGGTTATAACATTTGTACACCCCCAGTTGCACGTTTAATTTGTGAAAACAACTTACTCTCACAGCCAAAAAAATTAAAATGAAATAAAATCCAATTTGATATGCTATTATATTCTCCATCCCATATATTAGACTCCAAGACACTCACACACTGCTTAATTTTCAGAGTTTATTCGTTACTAAATCTCCATTTTATGCCAGGTTCCAACAAAGAGGAGACTTATTCTTTTTTTTTTTTTATATAGGTAAAATATAAAGAGGAGACTTATTCTTTTAACATTGTCATTTGATGAACTGTTTTGAATAGCTGTAAAAGGCAAATATAATCCTAAACTGTGAGGAGTTTGGTCTCAGTGGGTCACCAAAACAATCATATTTAGTAATTCCATTCATTTAGAAAGAAACTCATTGAAGCTGATTAAGGCATCTGTTCAATGATTCGTTGCAACTTTCTTATTTTACAAGAGTGCTCTAAAAGAAAACCATGCCAACAAATAAGAAGCTTATCATATTTAAGGTTAGTAATCAAAACAGAAATATGTATACAAGGGGGTCTCCAAAAGCTAAAAGGAAGGATTGGGTTGCGCGAAAGAGTTAAATTTACAAAACTGCAAAGCAATTTACAACTATGTAAAGGCACCCAGTCAGCTGATGAAGTACGTACACCAAAAGTTTCTAGGAAGTAATCACATGTTTATTCACTTACATTGTTGTATCTGAGCATCTCTCCAAAACTAAGTGCCGGTCATCTCCTTCACCAACAGATGAGTGGGCAAATCTAGCACCAATCAATCAAACAAGGATATTAACGGAAGAACAGTAGATGAGAGATAGATATGTATCAATCAATAGAGATGTCCTCCAATATAAGCACCAAAGCAATAATATAAATCAACTTTTTTATGAAGTAATAATATGCCATATTGCAAACACAAGAAATTTGAAAGACAAATACCCAAATATTTCAGCAAGGCGATGCAAGAGAAGACGGCTATATGCGTCCATTGGTTCCAACTCCAGGACACCATCTGAACTGCAAGCAAACATTGCCTTTACTGGTTTGGTATTCAATAAAAGTTAAAGCTAAGGCATGCTTCACAAAACTTCAAGGAAGCAAATCTTCACCCATGCACGAAGTAGCCATAAAGGGTGGAAATAGGCTTGAAATCAATATCAGGAATAAGACAGATGCATCAAATAACTACAAGAAGAACTGGCTATTTCATGAGTTCTGACATAGGCATGGAAAAACATAAACAAATGAGAGAGAAAGAGAGGGAGGCCCTTTTGCTTGATCTTGTGGTCAAATGGACACAAAACATGCAATGAAAGAGGTTTAAGCCCTATGATTAAGCTGCGAGAGAAAAAGGGGCAGAAACACAAACTTCAAAGCTTAAAAAAATTATATATATTAGCAGGTTATAAAGTCTACCTGGTATCATCCTGAAGGAAGTTGACCAATGCCTCTTCCACTGATAGAACAAGATGCTTGGAACGAAGATTGTCCTTAACAAGGAAAGCCAATTCCTCAACCTGTATGTCAGTGATAAAAATGAAAAATAAATTTGACAAATACAATCATGTATTTCAATGAAAAGGAAAAAAGTTTGAAAACCTTTTCAGATGAGATGCATTGACAAAACTACTATTAGACATATAAACATTTGAAATATGTCCAAACAATTTGCCAGAACAAGCACAGTAACAGTCATGCAAATTATTGAACTGCACTGCCCTATAGAATACCTTATTTGTATCAGCTTAGTAAGTACTAACAACAAGCAGACTTAGAAAAAGGGAGATAACGATATAACTTTCTATAGAGAGAAGAAAATGAAAGAAAAACTCACAATAACTTGTAATGCAAGGACATCAAAAGTTTGTACAAAGTTCCAATGCAACAACCTGTCTGTACCACGTCAGAAGGGAAAGCCTTGCTAATACAAATATATATATATATATAGAGAGAGAGAGAGAGGGGTTTTATCCTGAATGTATTCTTATATGCTAGGCACAGGATATACAAACGGATCAAGTTGATTGCTTGAAAATGAGGTTCACTGGATTTTCTTTTTGCAATGAAATTGAACTAGTTGATGAGAGGAGGATGGGAGTCAACTACAAGTTGGAAGTTTGGAGAGAAACTAGCTGTATCGAGTGCAAATTTGATAACAGCATAATAGAGATGGAAGGGATACAAAACCTGATGATCAATAGATACCAAAAAGCAATCACTTTCAGCATATTGTATATAAAATATATAAGACCCCGTATATTTTATGGTACAGGAAGTTGGGTATTGAGAAGCAGTAAAATAAACATAACATTGATAACACACATTTCGGATACAACAATCTCCCCCCCCCCCCCCCCCCCCCCCGGGTCATGGCAAGAGAGAAAAAATCCTAGGAAAGAAAAACTAAGGAATGAAGTCATCTATTTGAATGTATATGATACCAAAGGATTACATTAATGCCATACATTTTGGATACAACAATCCCTCCTCCCTCCCTCTCTCCCTCAACAGAAATTCCAGAATTTGTCTCACTTGGGTCCTAGATGGAACATATTGAGGAAATGATAAAGGGGCGTGGTTTAAGCCAATTTGGACATATGCAATGAAAACCAATTAATACACCACAGGAAAAATGATTTAGTTTAAATTCTGGAGAACAGAATAGAAATAGTGAAGAATGAAATGCTAAATAAAAACATGACACAGGATGGACCCCAATTATTTGATATGGATTCCATACTGCTAACCCCAATTTAATTGGGAGGAAGAGTTACCGCTGAAGAGTTTGTGTACAGTATCATTAATTTGAATTAAATATCATAAATTTATTCTTTGAAACTCTTCCTATATCTAGACAATAGTTTTGAAGTATACTCTGTCAGTTAAGAAATTAATTCATAATAGTGAAGAATGATATGTTAAATAAAAACATGACACAGGATTGACCAATTAAATTGGAAGCATAGCCAGAATAGAGTTTAGTACAGTATCATTAACTTGAATTAAAATTATTTCTTTCCTTATAAAAAAAAAATAATAATTTGAATTAAATCTCATGTGTACTCTTCACACTCTTTCCTAAAGCCAGACAATTTTTTAAGCATACCCTGTCAGTTAAAAATTAATTCATAATGACTTTTCACAGCACGATAAAAGTACAGTCCAAGTTATACAATTGTTTTAACCTTCTTAACTTCAGCATATCTTCAATAAAATGGAAATCAAGCTTGATATGCTTAATTCTTCAAAATATATTGTATTCTTTACCAGAATCACAAAAAATTGGACAAAAATATTCATCATCTACTGCATAATATAGACCAGCACCAAATTAGATCCTGAAAAAAAAATGGGATCTATGCTTTGTAAATTATGACATAAGTTTTCCTTAAATCTTACTTATCTACTTATCAAAAAAAAAATAATTCCTTAGATCTAAATGCAAATTCAATCAATTTGTTTCATCAAGGTTTTCAGTGCAACAATGCTAAACATTTTAATGTATAGATACCTATGAAGTTGTACACAACACACGGAACATTTAATGCATATATCTTTAACCAAACCTTCCAAGATTGATATCATTGGCTGATTTCAACCAAACATCTCATATGCACTACATGCCAAATTCAACTCTACAGTGTCTTACGACTCAACTGACCGATAAATGTTAGCATAGAACTAAACATCCTCCACTCAATCCCCTTGCATACATCTCCACGCAATTAAACTCAAACTCAAAACATTCACTTCTCTACCAAGCATGGTCGGCCCTCGCCTTAAAAATCTTCAAATTTTTTTCCTCTTTCGTAACGTCAATTGATAACCCAACTAAGAAAAATTCTGTCTCTAGTCTTTTTACATTTTTTCCTGTTTTATCCCTGTTACTACAATCCTTTTTTCCATTAAAAAAGTACCCGCTTTGAAATTGAAAATTAAAGATCGGGGTAGATAACACCCGCCTACCCTAATTAAATTAGCGAAATGCGTTCTCATTTACAAATCACAATTTCAGGTTCATAAATACATGGAATTAAACCATAATATCAACTACGATTACATAAATCAGCACCACAGGAAAAGACCCGTTTCGAGCATTATTTTTGTACTTACTAAAAAATTTTCTTAAAGTAAAGCGCAAAAGAAATTGAACAAAATAAGGAACAATTAGTTCTGCGTGTGTAGGTTTGTGCGAGAGAGAGAGAGAGAGAGAGAGAGAGAGAGGTTGAGAAACATACCATAGCGAAATGGGTCATGCTCATGTTGAAGCAGCAGAGGAAAAATCAAAAGAGAATTTCGGAGGAAGCTTGATACAACGCAGGTGTATCAACAAGAGAGAGAGTGCGGGAGGGACTTCGCTGAATGAAGGCTAGAGATATTCTTGAAGTTAAACAGCCGGATTGTAGACTTGTAGTTTTGGATTTGCTTTCTTTCTTCTTTTTCAATTTTTTATTTACTTTTTTCATTTTCTAAGTTCTAGGACGGTGCGTGTTTTTGTTTTGTTTTTTACCTTTTTTCACCAAGTCGTATCGTACCAGGAAAAGCCAATCATGCATTGGGTTTCGGGTAAGCGGCTAGGCTCCGAATTAGTTTGCGAATAAATTTATATCGATTCATCTTATTTAATTATTAAAATTTTTTTAATTTTTAATATAAAATATAATAAATAATTTAATTTTTTTAAATTTTAAAATAATAATAATATTAAAAAATAATATTTTGATAATATTTTATTTATTTTTTTAAAAGAATTTTAGGGCACTTGAATATTTCACAATTATAAATATCATTCTCATTTTTTTATTGTTTTTCCTTTTGCCATACACTGAATTGTATTTCCTTTTTAATTCCCTAGTTCTAGTTACGGTTGAAGATGTCCCAGAATAATTTTGTCTGGTTTGAAGGTTGAGATGATACGAGAAATATATGAATAGTAATGAAATGGTTTGAATTAAAAATATTTTATAAAATTTTGAAAAATTAGAAAAAAAGTTGCATAAAAATATTATAAAATTAAATATTATTTTTTATTTTTAAAATTTGAAAAAATTAAATGTTTTTATATTTTGTTTCGAAGTTTCGAAAATTTTTAATGATTAAGTAATAATTAGATGAAAAAATTAAAAATTAAAAATTAAAAAATATTTATATTTGAATTGTGTTTAGATTAGGGGGGAGTTCGGTCCGGTTCGGTTCGGTCCGGGGAGGTTTTGTGGACCGGACCGAACCTATTCGGTCCAGGGTTTTCTCACCCTGGACCGGACCGAACTCCCTCAGGACCGGTTCGGTCCGGTCCTATTCGGTCCGGTCCGGTCCATTCGGTCCAAGGTTGACTTTTTTTTTTTTTTTATCTAATGACATTTTTTTAATACTTATGTAATTATATTGTAATATATTTAATATATATATATATAGTATACTATTATATATATATTAGTAATATGCTAATACTATTAGTCTATTAGTAATAATACTATAACTAATAACTATATGTAATAATAACTATACTATAACTAATAACTATATGTAATAATAGTTATAGTGATAACTATATATGTAACTATATGTAATACTAATAATTAATACTATTAGTCTATTAGTACTAATAACTATACTAGTATTAATAACTATACTAGTACTAATACTATAACTAATAACTATATGTAATGATAGTAATACTATATGTAATACTATATTAAATAATAGTAATACTCTTATTACTAATACTCTATGTAGTTATAGTGATTTAATACATATTATAACTATAGTCTATATTAGACTATTAATATTTTTTTATACCATATATAATTATATAATTAATTATATACAACTATTATATAAATAATATATATAAATATATTTTTTTTTAATTTCTATTCGGTCCGGTTCGGTTCGGTCCGGGGTGAAAAACTCCCGGACCGGGACCGGACCGAATCCTCTCGGTCCCTTAAAAATTAGACCGGACCGGACCGGTCCCAATTCGGTCCGGTTCGGTTCGGTCCAAACAGTGCCGGTCCGGTCGGTTTTGCCGGTCCGGACCGGCCGATACTCACCCCTAGTTTAGATGTTGAAATGAAATGAAATATAAGTTTAGACAATCTCAACATCCAAACTGAGCATAGTAGTCGCAATGATTTTTGTATTTTATGCTTTAATATGCATCGTTAAAATTCACTTTTTTATTTTAACTAACTTTTTGTCCAAAACATCATACATCAGCAGCTTCTCTATTCCTTTTCTATATCATATAAATATTCTTTCCAAAAGCACTAGCATAGAATGTTGCCCATCAACTTGATGACTTTAAGGCTACTCAGATGGTTCCTACATCAGCTACCCAGATGCACACCATTCATGCTTCAAATTGGACTCCACCTCTTGAGGGAGTAGTAAAGATCAATTGGGATGCAGCATTGAGTGAAGCTCAAGACAGGGTGGGAATTGGTTTGATAGCTCGAGATCATGTAGGTGGTATAGCAGTTGCTAAAGTCCACCTCTTGAGGGAGTAGTAAAGATCAATTGGGATGCAGCATTGAGTGAAGCTCAAGATAGGGTGGGAATTGGTTTGGTAGCTCGAGATCATGTAGGTGGTATAGCAGTTGCTAAAAAGGTGGCAAAGGAAGGTTGTGTCATTCCCCTACTGGCTAAGGCAATAGGAGGGCTTTAAGCTGGTATTTTTGCTTCTAAATTAAATCTGTTTTCAGTAATCTTGGAGGGTGACTCTCTTCAGATAGTCCAAGGCCTTAATCTCCACAAAGAAAGATGGGATAGTGTAGGATTGGTGTTAGCAGATACTTGCTCGGTTTGATCAATACCAAATTCCGTTTGTTAAGAGAAGTGGCAATAAAAAAACTCACTGTCTAGCTAAGGAAGCCTTAGAACTTCCTGAGGAATCATCTACAGTGGTCATTCAGCCTAATTGTAATATGTTTCCTTCTTTGTCTTTAAGTTGAATAAAATGGTAACGTTCTTTTCAAAAATAAAAAATAAATATAAATATTCTTTCTTTCATTTTCTTTATTCATTTTAAATAATTTTCTAACTACTATTAAATTTGTAATATTCTCATATCTTTCAAATTCTTCATATATATTAATATGAACACAATATACATCAATAAACCCAATAAAAACTCATTCATCCTCTTTTTTTTTTTTTTTTATAACTTTTTATCCATTTATCATGTTTTGAAAAAATTTTAACACGACTGTTTTTTTAATTAAAATAAATTATTCTAATAATATTATAATTTTTTTCGTGTTTTATAAATAAAAGTGTAAATGTGAGAAATACAAAGAAAGATTAGGAAAAAGAAAGAAATAATAAAAAAATTATATAGATTAATAGTGCATGTTAAATATAGAGAAGCATTTGAACTCATATGTATTTTACGTTGATTTTACCCAATGGAAGCTTTTATTTTTACATTTTGTTCTTGATTTTACAAAGAAGCCATTAAGAGTGCTCTAAGATTATAATTAAGTATTGATAAAATATTTATGAGTAATGATTTGTACAAATCTCGCGTAATTCTTTTATAAAAAAGTGTTCTCCACTTTAAAAAAGTATAAAAGAAAAACCTATTTCTTTTAGTGTGACTCACTTTTTTATAAAGGGACTGCACGAGATTTATCTATCTGAAACTTGTACCTAACATTATTTAATGTTTATAGAAGAGAAATGTAGACTTACTACTATATGATAACTTTTTTACAACTATGTAATAAAATAATATTATTTTAAATTTTATTTTGATTTTTACTTTTGATTTGATGGATTTAATTTTAATAAAACATATGATTATATTTAAAGTTGTCTATAAATTATAAATAGGTTGTAAGCCTATTACTATTCTTTATATAAAAATAATATTTACAACGGTATGTTACCTCCAATGAAGGCTCAAACTTGAATTGTGCTTTAGAAAAGTGCTCTAGTTCAATAATCAATTAAACACTGTTGATGTGATTTTTCATTTCTTTGGAATAATGAAAGAACATTTTACTAGATAAGAAAACGATCATTTAAATCATTTTGGGTTGGGAGATCGGGAACACAATCAAATCACTTTCATTCCATTCATGGGAGAGGAACTCAACAAAGAGAATGATGATAGGATTCTCATTATGGTAGTGTCTCCTTTCAATAGGATTCTTATTAACAGAATCCAAGATGCTTGTCATACGTCAAGTTTGAAACGTTTAGAAGATTGGAGTGATTAGTTTCTAAAATTGGAATTGAGTGGTTTACTTATACTGGAGTTTTATTGCTGGCTTTGTGAGTGGGACCCACCAATTGGGGTGGCGATATATGACACTATCCATAAATCCAATAAGAACAAGACATAAAATTAGAGAGTTCGAGTTTGATGTTAACGAGTTCAATTCAGGTCAAAACCAGTTGATCCTTTAAGACACAATTTATAAACTGATCAATAACGAGTCAACTAGTTTAATCCTAAATCAACCTATTTTGATCCATTTAGATTTTATCTCAAATTAAACTTCTATTATTATTGAGTTGTAATATAAGTATTTTTTAGTATACTTATATTTTTATTGTTATGATTGTAATCTGAACATGTGCTCATATTTGTTATTATAGAGTTTGTAATAAAGGGGTGCTTCTAGTCGGTTCGGGTGTTTTTAGTGTAGAAACAGCCCTCCACTAATCATTTGCCACGTCACATATTACGCATAACAGATACAAGATACACCCAAAGAAAATCACAAGCTCACACAGCCCCCTTTCAAAACTGTTTCTCCCTCTCGAAGCCAATACTCAGTTTGTCTTGTCTCTTGCCAACACCTAACCTCTTAGTCCGTCTCTTGCCGATGCCGACAGTTCTGACGCCAACCTCTCATTTTGAAACCAACACGTCTCATCTTCAGAAAATCTTCCCATCTCTAAAATAGTGCGATTTCTCATGGCAAATTGGCTAAATGAAACCTGGGAAGGAAGTAATGTAAGCTTTTTTTATTGTTAATCTTCATTGATTTAGTCTGCAGACCTTGTTTTTTCCTAGTTCTTAAAGTCTATTGAAATGCCATGCTTTAATTCCTTCCATGGTACGTACTAATACACACAAGACCGAGAGAGAGACTCCTAGAAAATAGTATATATCATAAAATCCCCAAGCTAAGATATGATTATATTTTTTGTTTTAGATAATTGATCAGAAACAACCACAACCAAGCAAGAGTTCATACATTATTTTTTAATTTAATAAATCATAGTTATATCAGACAGGCCCACATTCAAAGAAAAAATAGTTTTTTAGGTAAATCATATAATAGTAAGCATTCATTGAAATAGTTTTGGCTAATATGACGATTGGTCAATGCTATTGTATGAGTGAGTCTTTTCTTTTTTTCTTTTTTGGTATACTATGAGTGAGTCTTTAAACAGAAAAAAATCCAATTGTGGAACCCCTCCAGATTAGTCTATCAGCAATAGGCATGATGGCAATAGGAATCTTCATAATTTCCTTGACATCACTCTCATTAAAAACAGTATAAACCAAATCCAAGTTCCACCACCCTGTGTTAGAATCTATTAATTTAGCAACCATAGCATCCTCATTGAGTATAGAAACAAGAGAATGAACTTTGCATGAAAAATCTCTTTAATCCATTTGTCCTTCTAGATTTGAATCTGTGAGCCATCCCCAACTTTTCACATTAAGCCTTCATTCAACAAAGGAATAGACTGGAAGATACTTCTCCATACATAGGCAGATTTGTGGCCTAATTCAGCTTGAAACAAAGATGGGTGTGGTAAATACTTGGCTTTAAATATTCTACTAGATAAGGAATCACCGAATCAGGACTCATAATGAATATCCATACTTGCTTGGCCAAAAGAGCAAGATTAAAATTGTGTAAATCAAGAAAACCTAGTCCTCCATTCTTTTTACTGACACTCATAGACTTCCAGTTCCTCCAATGTATTCCAAATTGATTATCTTGATGCCCCCACCAGAATTTAGCAAGAAGGGATTGGAGTTGCTTACAAAGGGATTTTGGCAACATAAATACACTCATACTATATGTTGACATTGCTTGTAAAACAGCTTTGATAAGAATCTCTTTCCCAGCTTGAGAGAGGAAGTTATTCATTGAATTGCCAATCATTTTACTCACTTTGTCCTTGATCCCTCTAAAAGCATTTACTCTAGACTTCCCAATAAGTGATGGAAGGGCTAGGTATTTATCCATATTAGATGAAGCTTGTAGACCTGCCACTTCCAAAATATACTTCTTAGTTGCTAATCTTGTATTTAGACTGAAAACAAAGATGTCTTGTCTGTGTTAAGTTGCTATCTAGAAGCAGCTTCATAACTGCCAAGGATCTGTTTCAAAGTAGCCCATTCTAGCATGTTTGCTTTACAAAAACGAAGACTATCATCAACAAAAAAAAGATGGTTCATTGTGATTCTTCCCCTAGCAATTGGTACCCCAGTCAAGATTTTCATTTGTTCTGCTCCAATTAATTGAGAAGTTAATGTTTCAGCACAAATCATAAAGAGATATGGTAACAAAGTGTAACGCCCGTCCTTGTGGTGGGTCCTTTAGAAAATGATTTTAATAAAAATAGATGGGAATTACTTTTCCTTTTAAAATTTTCTTTCCTTTCATGCCAGGATACAAAAGACTCCATGTTTATAAATAAAACTTGTTTTCTTAATTTAAAAGGTTACAACGGAAAATATTAAATTTTATAATTAAAGTCTTTCATACAAAATATCATGCCTAGGCTTTCGTGCTCTTCTCCTTGGGCTGTGCTCGTCCTGACATGTTATGCTCATCTTGTCCCTAAGAGGGCACACATTAAAACTAAAATGAGTCGATGATTCGTACGCATTACTTCATACAGTTAAAATATAAGAACATAGGTTTTCAATCATGCATTCATCACTCCATACATATCATACGTATCATGCATAGACATGCAATTCGTTTTAAAATGTTGCGAGGTGGAGTTTTTCTTTAAAAATATTTTCTTTTCATAAAACAGTTCCCCACGCGTCGCTGCCTTCATTTCTTAAAGAATCTGTTCATGCATATACCTTTTCTTACCTACATTCATGCATACATCTTTTCATACATACATGCATTCTTTCTTAACATGCATACATCTTTCTTATCGCTTGCATTGGCCGTTGCATACTGTTGCGCCCCGTGTACTGGGGTTAGCGGTCTTTTGGACCTGATTCTGCCTGTGGCCATGAGTTGGGAATCCATTTCATCAAGTTGCAGCACTGGGTGCACTACTAGTACTACTTATCCGGCATTGCAATCTGTCCAGTCTATTCTTTTGGTACCTTTCCATTTCCGTACATGTGGCCATTACATATCTTCATACATTCATGCATTCAGTCATTTCTTTCAATTTAGGCCTTTCATTCCTTTACAGTCTATTCATTCATTCTAGTCCTTGCAGTTCTTACAGTTTTTACAATCCTTCAGTTCATTTCATTTATAAAGTCATTTTAAAAGCTCATTCATAAAAGTCATTTTAAAAAAACAATTTCATGACATCGTTTAAAACGTCAGTTCATGCATCATTTTAAAGCATCAGTTCGTTTCCTTTCATGAACCTACATACAATACGTACCACGTATAGCATCTATCCATATGCATACACTTACTTACTTTGGGTGCGTGAAAATGGGCTATCAAGGAGGGCCGTTACGTATTTATACTTGAAAACTTAAACTTTGGCTTTCTTTCGGAAAGTGTGTTTCGTAGAGAAAAACGTCAGTTCGGAAAGCATTTTAGCATTTTGAGGAAAAGTGTTTCATTTTCATTTTCATTTATTCAAGAAGACTCTAGAAGATTATGAAAGCAATACTTACCTGGACTTCATGCCATACTCATTCCATGTAGTCCATTCGTGTGCATGTCAGATGGCAACCTACATGCATACACATAACTTTACGTCATTTTCTATCTAATGCATAAGCAACTATACTAGAAATAGAACTATGCTTCACTTGGAACACTCTTCATCCATCCCTGGGCTCTTACGTGCTATTTACTATGATAAAACCTTCGGATTCTTATTCCTTAATGTGAACCTCCGTGATTCACCTTAGGGTTAAGATACTAAGACTTTCGTCTCATTCTTCTATCAACCACATGTCGACGCATGACTTAGACTGACTAAGTCACGCATCCCAATCCTAGACAACTTACCTATTACTACCTTCATGTATCCTAGCCCATACTCAATCCTCATTCCCATCTATACAGATCACATGACTTTAAGCCAACTCTGAGGCTTAAACATCATGCAACCATGCTTAAAACAAATTACCTATTACATACGGTAAACCTATTGGCGTGGCACATGTACATTATTCCTTTTATCACCTTCAACTAACTTATAGTCCAACGAACGCCCACTTGTATAAACAAGCTCCATACTCCGATACCAACTTGCTCAGACTCGGTGGATAGGACTCTTCCTACTTCCCGACCCTGTACAAGTTTATCTTGACACTTAACAAGAGGATTGCATCTACAAATGCACCTTTGTCACATCATGTGATGACCCGCTTTTACGTGTTTTTTTCACTGAAGTGTTGTTTTTAATTTAATTAATATATTGGTTTATTTATTTTAAATTAATGTATTTTAATTGGTTTTTATTTATTTGATGCGGTGCTTAATTTATTTAGTCATTTTATGGTTTTTAAAATCGTTTTCAGCGGATCAGTTTTGGTTTCCAGAGTGAGGACTGGACCTCATTTCTTTTCCCTCATCTTTTCTTTTTCTTTTCTCTTTTTCCTTTTTCTTTTTCCTTTTTCCTTCTTTTTCTTTCTTTTTCTTTCTTTTTCTTCTCCTTTCTCTCCCGCGTACGCCGAACAGCTTCTTTTTCTCCTTCCCGTCGCCGCCCATTTGACCGCCCAGTTCTCTGCCGTCCGGCCACCGTTTAGTGCACCACCACCACCATTCTCTTCCCCTTCCACCAGAGATCATCCCCACCAATTTTCAGAGCCATCGGACCAGCCGTTAGCCACCGCGAGCTGCCGGAAGTCACTGCACCTGCTCTGTTTTTGCCCCTGTCGCCGGTTGCTTTCGCAGCCCAGAACTGCCGCTCGCCAGCAGCGTGGCCTACACTATCTATCCATTTTTCTTTCCCTCTCACCAGTGAACATCTCCACCAAGTTTCACCTCCATCCGAGCTACCGTTAGCCACCAAGAGCTCCTCCAAGCCATACGGTTTTTCACTGATTCCGGCGCCGTCGCACCACCTCTGGCCACCATCTCTTCACAGCTTCTTCCCCTACCTCTTGCCGATCTAAACCACCCATTTCTGGCCTCGATCCGTTGCCGGAGCAGCTCCCACGAGCTCAACTCCGTTCAGCCCCTTTTTGGCCTTCGACCGCCATTTCCACCACCACCCACGGCCAAAACTCATTTCCACTAGCTTTATAAACATCCTTAGACCCTTCCCTATCAATCCCGAGCCTTGGTTTGTCCCCGTTCAAAAGTGGGTATTTTACAACCCACGGCCACTGTGAAATTTCACTGTTACGTTGCTTTCCTTCCGCCGTTTGCAACGCCGCGGGCTTTCTAAAAATACCATATAGCGCTGTAAGTATTTTCCAAATCCTACTTTCAGATTTAAATATATTTTTCTCATTCAATAATTATTTATCTGCTGGTTGGTTGATTCTGGACTGAGTCCGAGGAGTTTGGGGGCCGGATGATTTGAGGACGGAGTGCTTGGTTTTGTTGATTTATGGATGGTTGATTATTTTGTGCATTGATATCGCATTTACATGGTGCATGCGCGTGCATTTTATTTAATTTGAGAAAATCCTGTTTTATTGGCGTAAGTGGACTTTCGGGTGCGTGTGTATCACGACCCCAAGCCGGGATGGAGTATTATTCCGGTAGAGCTCCTCTGGTCACTCGGGAGCTTAATAAACTGAGTGACGTCCCCTGAGTTGTCGCTGGGGGATGACGGGAGCGGGGGCTAGGGGATGCTTGGCTACGAACGCGCCGGACGCAGAACCGGGCATCGCTCTACGCATCGACTCCATGGCCCTTCGCTGGCGAGGGCTAGAGGATGCTTGGCTACGAACGCGCGGGGCGCGAAACTGGGTATCGCTCGTTAGGTGTCACATGAGTGGTCGTAACCTGCGGTGTGACACTGGAGTCAGGGTGTGCGAATGACCCTTAGGGGAGGTCATGGTGCATATGGATTAAGTGGATAATGGTTTGAGATGGATATGGGCCAAATGTGATTTTTGGCGTGCGTGGAAAAATATGTTTTTATGGGTTTTGCGCATTGGCATCACTTCATGCATATTGTTTGAGTTCTATATGTTTTTATCTGGTGGTGTTTAGATTTTACTTACCTGCGGCATCATTTTTGGTTCCGTAGATTTTGGTGCAGAGATCGAGGATGAGGAGGAGGAGGCTGAGCCCGAGGACGCGGCTCCGCCGGGGTGCTGAAGTTTATGCTTTGTATTTAGTTTAAAATTATGTTTGTATCCTGTAATATTTATTTATGTATGTTTTGAACAGCTTTGTATTAAACAAGAAAAATTCTGGTACTTAGTTATATGACTTCCGTTATCCACTGCATTTCCTTTTGCACATTTGTTGCTCTTACACACACTTAGCACGCGTCGATAGGGTGGTGACCCGGGTTGTCATCATTCGGACGTCTCGATTTCCCCGTGTCCGTGCGTGGGGAATTGGGGGCGTCACACATCACGTAACTCAAGACAAATCCTAAGTCACATCACGACGCCCATCATGATTCTACTATACTACTCTTACACTTTTCCACCACTTCACATACTCTCAGCCATAAGTCAACCATAAGGTGACACTCGTCACCTTGGACTACCGGCCATGTCACAGCTGCTTTGGGACACTGTTACACAGTTCCCGATGCTACACAATACACTACGCTTCTCAACTACGCAACCATTCTTTTATAGTGACACGCCTTACGGTGCATCGCTACACAACACAGAGCACACGCCACGTGCACTCTCTTCACTCTACGCCTCACGTCACTGCGGTGCATGTCACACGATGTGTCGCTGCACTACATGGAGTACGCTCCACGTGTACTCCCTTCACACACCACGCTGCAACACAATTACAGCATACACCTCATACCCATACTGTACAACACAGTCCACAACACTACACAATTATAACCAACACTTCACTACACGGCCACACTTCACAACGAACTCCACAATACTAACAGTATAGTCCACAACCTATTAACTAACATATATCATAAGTAACGAGAGATAGAAGGTTATACCATCGACGGGGTAACCCATACGTCGCTCGTTGTCCATCACAATCAAAGCGTCGGAGGAGTTGTACGTGGCGGTTAACACCGCGTACTGTGGCTATTTGGGCTACTAGTGGTGGCTACGGGTGTGGATCTAAGTGGGGAAAGGTTTGGTCATGATCCTAGAGTGGTGGCCTCATGGCGGTGCCGAGGTGGCACACAAAGGAGGCACGATGGTCCGTGAAGGTGTTTTGGGCCGTATATGGCTAAACTAGGGAATGGGGAGGGAGAGCTAGAGGAGCTTGAGAGAGGTGTGGTAGAGCTGTGGTGGCAAGGTGGTGGCTGGACAGTGGCTCATGGCAACGGATTGGGCCGTGAGGTGGAGGATAAGTAGTGAGAGAGTGGGGGAGAGTGAGGGTTGTGGGTAACTCGGTTGGACATGAAAGTGGTTGGGGAAGGTCGTGGTGGTAAGAGGATCATGGTGGTGGTGGTAAAGTGGCATGGGTAGTCGTGCACGGTGGTGAAACCATGTGTGTATGTGCGTGTGACCCATTGGAGAGAGAGAGAGTTTGGGGAGAAGGAGACCATGAAAATGAAGCCCATGGAGTGAGGATTCTGTTGGTGGTGGTTGGCAGCCAAGTTGCCCGTGTATGGTGGTGCTATGGTGGAGAAATGGGTGTGAAACCCATTTCGATCAAGTTGCTCTAGGAGGGGAGAGAGAGAGTGTGTGGGGCTTGCTGGCCTGAGGGAAGTCGCCGGTGGGGTGGTGGAGCTGCGGTGGTGGCGTGGTGAGGTTGGGCATGGCGGCAAGGGTCTAGGCTAGACTAGCACAGGTGGAGGGGGGAGGAGCTGCTTCCGTCGGTTGAGAGAGAGAGAGAGAGAGAGAGAGAGAGAGAGAGAGAGAGAGAGAGAGAGAGAGAGAGAGAGAGAGAGAGAGAGAGAGAGAGAGATTTGAGTATTTAATTCAGGTCCTTCATTTCGGGATCTTCTAAACCATCTATCAAGGAGTTTAAATACTTATTTGAAAATGCGTAAGTGTTTTAATAAAATACTTGAGAGGAATTAAGATAGAATATTATTTTATAAACTAAAGTTTATAAAATTATATTCCTACATCATTAATTAAAATGATGAAATCTCATTAATCACTCGAAGAGAATAAAATCATTTAAATTAATTTAGAGTTTTTAACAAAAATTTAAATCTTGTAATATTTTTAAATGACTAAAATATTTAATTTAAATAATTTTTCACAGTTATAATATTTTTAGAGCTCATCAAAATATTATAATTGTATTATTTTAAAAACAAGTTTAGTCCAATAACATAAGAAATATCACATATAAATATTTCTAAAATATTTAAAATATTCATAAGCTTTAAAATTTCGAACTTGCTTTAAAATTTGCTTAATATCTTTTAAAACACGCCATCAAGGCTTGACACGTAAAATGAGGTTCGTAATTAAAGAAGAAAGAATGAGCCAATTATTACACAAAGGGCAGCCTCGCCTCAAACCCCTCTGTGGTCTAAACATTTGTTGAGAAGATCCATTAACTAAAACAGAAAAGGAACTGGTAGTTATGCAGGTCATGATCAACCCAACCCATTGTGGTGCAAACCCCATTTTCATCATCACAACCCTGATATATGCCCATTCCAACCTATCATAGGCTTTGCTCGTATCCAACTTCAATGCCATATATCCCCTATCATGGAGTTGGGTGTTCATGGTATGAAGAGTCTCATAAGCAGCCAAAATATTATATGTAATGAGTCTACAGGCACAAAAGCGCACTCATTTTGTGAAATAAGAGTAGATAAGATGGATTTTAATATGTTAGTGATCATCTTTGTAATGATTTTGTATAAAATATTACAAAGACTAATGGGTCTGTATTCAAAAACATGTTTCGGGTTATTGGATTTAGGAATCAGAACTAGATAAGTGAAATTGATAGAGTCGAGTAGCATTGGAATTTAGAAAGGATAACACAGCATGACAAACCTCATTGCTAACCACTGATCAATGATCTTGATAAAAAACATGCTTCATAACCATCTGGACCTGGAGCTTTGTAAGGTCCCATTTGGAATACAACTACTCGAACTTCCTCATTGCTAAACTGTTGTAGCAAAGAGGCATTCATTTCTGGAGTCACTCTTAAGTTTAGATCTTGTAAACAAACATCAATCTAAGAAGGGTCTGATGAATTGAAAAGGGACTGATAGAATTGTGTAAAAGCCTTGCCTATCCCAGCTGAGGTAGTATGCAACACTCCATGGTCATCTTCTGCCTATAGAATCTTGTTTCTCTTTTTTCTTTGACTTGCACATAGATGGAAAAACTTTATATGTCGATCTCCATTTTGTAGCCAATGGACCTTAGCCCTATGTTTCCACTTCAGATGAAGGCTCTCTTGAATTCTACTTATGTCCCTTTGTAATTGTTGCACCTCCTCAACAGTAGATGCTGTCAAATTTTCTTGCAAAATCTCTAGCCTTTGAAGTTTCTCTTGCAATGCTTGATCAGAGACTGGACCTTTGCCTCGTACTCATCTTTTTAAAGATCTCATGTAGGTACCAAGCTTCTGTGAAATAGACTCAAGGCAACTAGAAGATTTACTTGCCTGCCTCCAAGAAGATTTAATAACCTCACCACAATCCTCATAAGAAGACCAACTAGCTTCACACCAAAAGCATCACACCAGTTGGTATAGGCTACTGCTCTATCAAGTCTTTCTCAAGTAAAATGATCATTAGTCCTATTATTAGACCAAGTAAAAGTCCCATAAGAGAAACCCAAATCATGCAGACCACAGTCAGACAAAGCCTCAGTGAACAAATTAATCTGTCTATCACTCCTTCGAGCACCACCCTCTTTCTCACTATGGATTAAAATTTCATTAAAATCACCAATGCAAAGCCACTTGCTAGGATTTAATGAAGAAAGATGTCTTAAGACACTATAACCATCCATTCTTTTCTCAGTAACTGGATGGCCATAAAAACAAGTGAGCATCCATGGAGGGTTGAGGTTATTTACAATCCAGCAGTTAATGTTTAATGTGTCTATGTGAGAAGCTATGAATTTCTAACTATAGGTCATCTTTCCATAAAATAGGCAAACCACCCCCATGGAATGCCATCCACAGTAAATAAGTTCTGAAAATCCAAACCATACTTCAACTTACCCAACTTAGATTTATGTATTCTAGTTTCCATAAGAAAGAGATTACTAGGTTTTTTATCCTTAACCATGAGGTTAAGGTCATGAACTATTCGAGGGTTGCCAAGATCTCGACAGTTCGAACTTAAAAGCTTCATTTATTTCGACAAAGTTGACTTCTAGCCTCCGCCAATAAACTCAAAGATTTTTGTTTCCTAGTCACCTTCTTCTTGTAAGTACTAGATGGGCTACCCATAAGTAAGGACTTTCTTTTTCGATTGGCAATATGAAAGTCATAGGGATGATTATCAGAAAGATCATTAGACACTCTGACCTTACTCTTCAATTTCGATAGGGAAGAAGATCCAGCATGTGTGGACTGTATCCATGGAATGCTTGAACAAATCATCCACCATCCCACCATCAGTAATGGGACCAGAAATGAAGGAAGGATTATCTGCTGGATTAGAAGGGATTGGGGGATTCATAGTAGGAGTAGGTAAAGCAGTTGGTTCTCTTGCAGTTATGCCTTATGGTTCCTAATGAACAGCCAATCTCAGTCACTGGTTTGGAAATTAACTGCTACCATGTCACTTGCTCCTGGTCAACTGCCACATAACTGTTAGAACATTACCCTAAGAAACTGGAAGAAGATAACTATATGCCACCTTGCTTGTTGAGACACTGGCTTGTTCTCCCAAGAATGAATTTCCCCACTCCACCATGAGAACTAGTAGCCCACAACCATGATCCATACTGTTTAGTAGTGGTGGAAGAAGATGAAGTTGAAACAGATGGTGCCATACACCCAGGAGCCCCATGCATAATCATTCCACATGAGAAGCAGAAACGTGGTAAACATTCATACTGGAAGGACACTAGAACATGATGCCCTTTCATGGAAACCATTGTCCCATGTGCTAGTGGTTTGGATAAATCAATCTCCACAAGAATCCGTAAATACTTCCCCCAACCATGGCCATTAGCATCCACCTCCACATGAAAAAACGTTACCAATTGTGTTGCCAACTTTAGTACCAACATTATAGTTCATACAACCAACAGACATATTATGTAATTGACCCCAAAAGAAAGCATGATTGAATACCAGGTCCGCAGGAGTTGTGAAACCATTGAAAACTTTAGATAGATTAATTGTTGATCAAAAAGGCATGGCTGACCCTCCCACACACGTTGCATATCACTATCTGATCTGAACTCAGAGAAATAAATTTGACCCAACTTCAAAGATCTTGATGTCCTGCGTAAATTTCCAAACTTTAAGCATAGTAACTTTGAAAGCCTCTTTATTAATCCTTTTATCCACCATAATCTTCCCTACAAGACAGAATTTTCCCCTTTATAACATTGGTTCAACATCATCTTCAGCCACAATTATCCCACCCTTTTCCACTTCAATAAGACAAAGTCCCTTCCACATCTTAGTGATTTCTTCCGCCATTGTGCAGCACAATCAACAGAAAGTGCAAAGCATCCACGACAAAACCTTCCACCCGAAAGTGAAGGTACTAATCGTCCTCCTCAAATAACCCGTAAAGAAAAATGAGAGGAAGCCAAGATCAGGCATTGTTAGATAGGCGTCGCCGTAGACATATTTTATGACATATAAGTGACCTAATGAGTGTTTTGCTTCATCCCTTTTCATTTAACTTCTTGACCATTGTAATTTTGAGCACCTTGACCTGATCTCCCTTCTCAATCTGGACTTTCCATACTATTTTCCGACAAAAAACATTCTCTGTGCCTCCATTTATTTTTTGAAAATCAATAGACATTTCAAAACCTGAAGTCGTGGACTTACATTGGCTTACAGGGTATTAGAACATGCAAGTAATAAAAGGTGACATCAGTCTCAATCATTTTTTGATACCGCAAATTCAGCAGTACACAACTGTGTATTTAAAATAGTACAATGTACATTTTTTTTTTCTCTGCCGTATCAGAGAATGATAAGTTTTGAATTATGATAGCTCTAAATCAGATCACGCAAGTAAAGCACCAGGGTGCTGCTGAAGAGTCGCCGAACTGAAAAGTGAAAACGATTCAAGAACACATAGCCTTCTCCAGTACTTCCTGCAATTGCCCGTTCTTGTATGCGTCTGCAGCCAAAAGATGGATTTTTAAAAAAATTCACAAATGCAAAGAAAGCAACAAACATGCATAATTGCTTGCTATTATAAGATATATCATCTATATCATAGCTAGCTTCTAAATTTTGCCTTTAAATTTATTGGGCCAGATGCCTTTTTTTTCTTGTCCATATTTAACAGTAAAATATCGCGTGGGATAAATGGTTACTTCTGCTTCTTAATATTAAAAAATAGCAATAGTACTCTTCATCCTAAGTCTTGTTATCCTATATCACTCTTGATGTCGCACATTTTAAGTGGTTTCATATGTCAACCACTTAAAATATACCACATTGTGAGTGTGAATTTGGACAATAAAATATATGATGAAGAAGGCATTTCTCTTAAAAAAATAGCTTTCAATTTGTATACTGCTTTCAACTCGTTATCCTTGGAATGAGAATCCTTAACCCATGAAATGACCAAGATTACTACAAAAGTAAACCAATAAAACTATAGAGGGAGGGAGGGAGCACACAATCATAGTCAATTCCACACGCACACAAGGTATGAATGCATAGCATGTTGTTCATCGTACCGATCAAAAAAAATGAATGCAAAGCATGTGGTTGTATAGGCAGTTTTAATCTCATTCTTAATCCTAACCTATGTATACTACACACACACACACACATAATAATAAATTGAGTGTGCGAATACAAAATGTTGTCCAAGTATAATAATAACGAATTACACATTGCACAGTGCCAGGACCAAACAAATTACTTATGAAGGTGACAGGCCAAAGCTAGCGATGACAAGGCTTGGTACCCTGAGGACACAAACCGCAGCTACCTGATATAACCTCATGGATAAAGTCTATGCCCTTGGAAGAAACGCTAGACATTTTGAGCATCATGAATGAACCTCATGGATAAAGTCTATGCCCTTGGAAGAAACGCTAGACATTTTGAGCATCATGAATGCTCCTTGGAAGAGTTTAGGAGTTTTTTTTTTTTTTTTTTTTTTTTTTTTTTTTTTTTTTTTTTTATTTATTTTGGAAGACTTTATTTATGTGGGCCATTGCTTTAGATTTGAATGGTCTCAGCTTCCATAATTTTCTTTTAATTGTTTCTAGTGCTTAATTAGGTGTATTCACATATATACTTCTAGTGTACCTGGGCCTATCCATACATCAATAAAATTTCTTATTACTTATCAAAAAAAAAAAAAGTTTAGGCCCTTCTATGGATGCTAAAACAGTCTCTAAACTTAGAGACGGTTTTTCAGTCAAAGATGGTTTCATATCCAAACATACAATATCTATAGTGCTAAAACTCAAAATATTTTTTATTTTGATAAGAAGTTTTATTCGAAACAAATGTATAGGGGAAGTCCATCTACACAGGAAATATACAAAAGAAAACATCGAAGTAAATTCTAGAAATCAGAAAGCGACATCAGAAAATCATGAATGGAAGATCCGTTAGTCACTAAAGCAGAAAACCAAAACAGCAAAGAGTGCAGAAAGAAATTCCGAAGTATGCTCCTTGTCGTTAAAACACCGCTCATTCCTTTTGATCCAAATGCACCACATGAGACACAAAGGGACCATCTTCCAAGCCACATCCACTTGAGTGCAACCCTAAAGCCCTTTCCAGCATGCTAGAAGGATCTACCACTCTCAAAGGCATCACCCAAGCCAAGTCGGTTCTACAAAAAATGTCATCCCATTAGGGGTGAGCACCGACTTAGTCGGAGGCGGATTCTCCTAAATTCGACTCTGACTCCGACTTGTGTAGATTCCTAAAGTCGGAGCAGAGTTGGATTTGGACTTTCAGTTTTGGGCTTTATTTTAGCTTCATATTTAGCCCATTTTAAAAAAGAATTTTTTATGGCCTTTCAAATTTTAATTTTTCCAAAAACTTTAAAAGTAAAACTAAATCATTCATTGCTAATTTACTTCTATACTAATATCTAACTTATTTTTATACTAGACTTATACTAAAGTGTCTAATTACATGTTATCATACTATAGTATTACATACTATTTTTAATGTCTAATTACATGTTATTATACTTTAGTAAATTAATATCTGTTATTAATTTATTATACTAGACTTATTTAAATACTAGTGTCTAATTTATTTATATACTTGATTATGCTTGGTAGTAATACTATGATGTTTACATATACTAAACTATCATTAGTCTATTTATATTATAGTATAAATATACTATTTTATAATAATTAGCTCATACTAGTATATATTATTGAATTTAACTATATAAGTTCTAGTTATATAACTATATAACTATACTAATATATGTGATAAATATATAGATAAATACATATTTTTATAACATATGTACAATATCGGATTCGAATTCAAAGTCGGAGTCGGTCCAGCGACACCTCCGACTCTGACTCCACAAACTTCTAACAACAGCCCGAGACACATTCATCAATATCATCTCTTGTAAACAATCAATATCAGCCTTCCACTCTCCAAGTAAATTCTTGCATTTTACAAGATGATTGAGAACATCCAGTATTAGGAAGGTGGATATTGACGCAGCAAGGTGATGAAAAAAATGGCTCTTTGGCCCCAACACAGGACCTACACCGTGCAAATGTGGAAGCTTCCAAGCCTCCTCCAGCTTTCATCAATGACTTTTAATCATTTCCATGTTCCCTACCTCTGGACAAGCAACACGTTTTAAAATGTTGACCGTTTTGTGTGTTTCATCACAAGACTATGGGTTATCAAGGTTAGCTAAACAAATCTAATGGTACTGACGACATTATTATAGTAAACAGTGAAAGGGCTTACCTGAATAAAGTACACCATAAGGGGTATGGTAGTCAAGCTTGTAATAGTTTTTTATATACGTATAATTGAACTGTGGGAGGTAGAATATATAACTCACCTCTCTTTATGGCAAACAATAATTAACATGGTATTAAAGCAATATTTTCTAGGGTTAGGTTCCTACCTTCTCCTGATTTTTTACCTTCCTAATTAACTGATTTAGGGGTTGGGGAGTGTGATGGTTGGCATAAGTGATTTATACTGGTTTGTCGTGGTGTTTTGGTTGTCTATAATGTCTGTTGTGGATAAATGATTTTTGTTTGGTTTGGTGGGTTTTATAGCAATCGGTGGTGGCATCAAATGATTGGATGACTATGTGTTATTTCCACTTATCTGTCAATCATCTACGCCATGTCAAGGAATGCTAAAAAGTCAATGAATAACTTTTTTCTTTTCGTGTAATCTTCAACAATTGTGTTCTAATGCCTCCAGTATTATAGCAAATTATGCTTGCAAGGCTAAAGAAAATTTATTGTAATAAATCTCAAACATATTAAGTACTTGAACAGCTAGATAAAACTAACCAACAGTGATGTCACAGCCACCAAAAAACTCTCCTTCAATGTAAAGTTGAGGAAAGGTAGGCCAGCTGGAATACTCCTTCAATCCTTGACGTAGCAATTCATTTTCTAGAATGTTGAATGTTTCGAAAGGTACATTGAGAGAGTTCAATATTTGCACCACGGTGTTTGAAAATCCACACTGTGGAAACTCCTTTGTTCCCTTCATAAAGAGAACCACTTTGTGCGAAGTAACAACTTTATCCAATGTCGTCTTCAGCTCAGGAGTTAACGCTGCAAACATATACACAAATTGAGAGGTGGAGCTTATCAACAAAGTATTTCCAAAGAAAAATGTTAAAAGGGCTGCAAAAAAGAATAAATTTCACATATACAAATTTTCCTTGAAAATAAAGAGGAAGGATTTTAAAATGTTTAACATATTTCAGGATCTTTGTTATCATAATACAAGTTTTAGGAATGAAATAAAGGGAACATGTCAAGATGTTTCTCTTCAAGTCACAAAGAATATGCCGTGCCGAGATTGTTTTATTGAAGTCAAGTGTGTGAAAATTCAATCCAGAGTTTGTACACAGTGGGGATGCCAGTGAATCTAAAGGGGAAGGATTACCTTCAAAGATGATGCCCACTTGGAAGACCAATATTGCTCTTCATGGTATCCAATGGAACAACTGTATAAGTTGTCATGTGTATTGTCCTTTCTTCTACTATTTTTCTTTTTCTTTCTTTAGATTGGTGAGCTATGCACACATTGTGAATTTTAAATGCATGACCTCACCCTCCACTCCATTTTATGAAGTGTCATTACCTCATTAGCAAATATCTTTTTTATATGTAATCGGATATTTTATTTTTTGATAGGTAAAACAGAATGGGTTAAAAAGTAATTGGATATATAACTAAAAAGGCACATAGCGCAAGTACACATGAAGTATATAAGAAGAACATGTAAGTTAGCAAATGTTTACTGAGGTCACTGTCATTCCATGCACACTGACACTAGATTCCAGGGCTTTTTTTTATTTATATATTTATTTTGTAATTCATAAATAACATAAGATTTATGAAAAGAAAGAGAGATGGCACCGCCCAAGTATACAGGATGTACAAAAAGAGGCATGAATTAGATTTTAAATCATTGGAACAAGGTAAGACTCTATTTGAAACATAAAAGAAATCACTAATACGCATCTGCGTGTTCAAATCAAAAGTACAAGGTGGAATGACACGTTTTAAAAAATAACACCTGTAACATACGAACCTAGAATTTAGGTTAATTCAGTTAGAAATTATTTAGTTATGTTATGATTATATTTATTCTTTTTATTAATTACTTATTTATTAAATTATCTCTATGGTAAGATTTTAAGTAATTAGATTGCTATGACACGTTTTCTAGAAAGATTAGTAACGTCTAGTGCCTCGTATAGGTCACGAGCTACGACATGAGATTTCGGAAGCAGCGCTAAGAGGTAAATAGTATGATCATATAAATGTACGCATAATGTAAATATTATAATTGGGTATGATAATATGATATGGTTTTGATGGTTATCTACGTTGCGCTAAGAGCCAAGTCAAGGTTAGATCGCTTTCACGAACTTCTATGAATTACGATGATTTACATGAAAGTAAGCCTATATATATGTTATGCTTTTATGGATTTTTGATTGATGGATTCAATGTTACTAAAATCACATGGAAGTCATGATATGATCATATAATAATTTAAGATAGGTATTCTATGAATTAAAATAGCCAGATCATGCATGCTTCATTCATGTAGTACTTAGACCATATATGCCATGTATTGTTCATGCAATAACTTAAGTCAAGCATGCCATTTAATAAATAGCCAGATCATGTATGACATGTTCATTAGTTCTCAGATCATGCATGCCATGAAATGTCATAAAATGATTAAATCATGTTAGGCCATGTCATGCTATACTATACCATGTACAAGAATATATCATGTTATGCCATGCCATGTACAAGAGTATGCCATGCTAGAAAAGTCTAAGAAGTCCAAGAAAATTATCATGCATCAAGAAAGATAAACATTTTAAGGTAACACGGACCCAAGCGTGTTTACCACAGTTATACTAAGACGGTACCACGGACTCAAGCGTGGTTACCACAAGTTAAGTGAAACACGGACTCAAGCGTGTTTCACTCCATGTCATGCAAGTTAAGTGAACATGGATCCAAACATGTTTCACTTCATGTCAAGCAAGATAAGTGAAACACGGACCCAAGTGTGTTTCACTCCATGTCAAGCAAGATAAGTGAAACACGGACCCAAGCGTGTTTCCCTCCATGTCAAGCAAGATAAGTGAAACACGGACTCAAGCGTGTTTCACTCCATGTCAAGCAAGATAAGTGAAACACAAGATAAGTGAAACACGGACCCAAGCGTGTTTCACTCCACGTCAAGCAGGATAAGTGAAATACGGACTCAAGCGCATTTCACTTCATGTTATGCAAGTTAAGTGAAACACGGACTCAAGCGTGTTTCACTACATGACAAGTTATGTGATGCCATGGACTCAAGCGTGGTTCACTATGAAATAAGTACAATTCAAGATAAACAAGTTACTCATGCATTCACGCTTCATGTTTGCCATGATTATGAATGTTTCCGCTCATGTTAATCCATGAATGTTATATGAAAGTTATGATAAGGCTTTAAAAACCAAATTTATGCTAAGCTAGATAGTATTTTTCGGTATGATGTATTATTTACTGAGTATTCGACTCATTTCTGTTGTTTGTTTTTTTTGTTTTCTTCTATGTTGATTACCATAGACGGTGATTATGATGATGCAGAGCTGGATGGCCAGGAGTAGATTTAGTATAAGGACTTAGAGATGAATAAGTGTCATTTACACAAGGATTAAGTTTTTTTTTTTTTTTTTTTTTTTTCCAATAAATGAGGTATTTAAGAGTAATGAGTCTCTTTACCGGGCATTTTATCATGTTTGTTAGTAACGTCTCTATCCTACGGGAACGGGGTGTTACAACACCAAACTAAAGCATTCCCTCACAAAGATGAAGGGACGAAAAAGGCTTTTTCCAGTGAAGCGAATCCTAGTGTAGGCACATGATAGCTTGAGTAACACCACTAGGCTCTTTTCACACCCAAGTAATAAGTCAACATATACTGCAATCCGAACTCAAAGACAACCATGAAGAGAAATTAGACATATATGCAAGCATAAAGCTTTAAATACATCTTAGGTTGCGGGAAGGCGGTATTACCCCCTGTCAATTTCCAGTACAGAAATAGGGATAGTACTTAAAGAAAAGCTACCAAAAACATTTTCGGAAGCGGTTCATGACGCAATCACATGCGCGAACCGATTAGAATCTTAGTGGATTATTTATTTATCTATTTTATCTCTCACATTTAAATCTCTCATTCAGCTATGAATTCCCAGAGATCCTAATCTTAAAATAGCTGAGAAAAGAAAGAAAAAGGGCGGAGTACCTGAGAAACAACGAAGGGAGGCGATTCTTCTGGACCTGCATCCGTAGGGGGCGTTATTTGCCAGAGCAGTGGATGTGAGAGGGGGTGTGCAGAGGGGACGCTCAGGGTAGTGGACGAGAGCATGGGAAGTGACTGTTTTCCCCACTCCAGAGGTGGAGAAGGTTGATGGAATTATTCTCGACTCAAAGGCCCGCACACTAGACATCGTTGTTCCACTCACTGCACAGTCTGCACCCTTCGCTCAAACCCAGAAACGAAGAGAGAAGAGGAAAGAGGAGAGAGAAGATAGCCACAAAATGATTTTTTATTTTATTTTATTTTATTTTTAATTTTATAAGCGGAGCCAAGCGAGTGTCTCACCTATGATTTAAAGATAAGAGGAGAAAATATAAACTTATATTCTACTTTCATTTATTAATAAGTGATTTATTATTTTTATTTTTTTATTTAAATATATATTTACACATTATATATATATATTTAAATAAAATGATAAATTACATATTTTTTTTTTAGGAAAAGGAACTTTCATTTATCTAAAAAAATAATTATATCATAAAATATGACTAAACAATTTGAGAAATACAATCTTGAATTCTACCAAACTGACATGTCTTCAAGAATCCATGCATGCTTTGCCAACCTTTGGGCTGCTTCATTTGCTTTATGCCTTGTATGCTGAATTGAGCATCTTGGAATCAAATTCATAAGCTCATTAACATCATAGACCAAGTTCCCTAGCAAGGACCAGTTATGACCAGCATCAAGTAAGTCATTTACCACAAAAAGGGAATCAGATTCCATTACTAGATTATGCAAACCCAAATGAACACATAATTGATGTATAGTGTTGAGAGGTAATAAATAGAACTTTCAAAATATAATAGGGTTAATTACAAGACCACATATTAGGTAATGAGGCTGCCTATGGGTTGGCTCGTTATGCTTGGCATGTAGATGATCTAGTCATGTGGGAGTATGTTCCTATGCATATCTCCCAAGTTGTTTGGGTGGATAAGCTTTCATTGTAATTCTCAATTATTATAATGAAGTTTTCCTATTAAAAAAAAAAAAAAACTAACTTAACATAACAATCTTTGCTAACATAAAGCCAAAACATAATGTAAAGGCAAAAACTAGTCCTATGTGGTAATCACTTATTAATAAATTATAAGTCATAAACAAAATTCTTGTGGAAATAACACTTTATCTGATCTAGGACTTTGAACTAATCTACTCTTGGCTCTCCAACTCTACGTTCTCGCAATCAACATCAGAGACATAAAAACATAAAGACAAAGAGCAAATGAGTCGAAGACTCAGTAATAGTATAATCATAATGTAAAACTTAACTTAGCTAGGCTTGGTTTATATAATGTATTATGACATATGCGGAATTAACAACATTGTGGAATTTCAGGTAACATAGTGCATGAAATTGACTCTATACTTTTCCTAACAAACATACATGACTTGTTCATTTTGTCTTTCACTTATTAGTGGCCATAATTACATGCGTGAATCGGTCTAATTGTCGTTGACTGCATATACTTATTGTGACATGAGGTAAACCACACTTGGATCTGTGACACCGTGTATCATATCTTGTTTAATACACGCCTGCTTTCGTGTGATCACTTATTCATGTGGTGAACCATGCTTGAGTCTATGACACCATCTTAACGTGTCATAACATGTAGTGAAACACGTTTGAGTCCGTGTTATTACCTAGCATATGGTAAACCAGGCTTGAGTTCATGACACCACATATCATAACCTGTAGTGAAACATGCTTGGGTCCGTGTCACCTCAAATATCATATCTTCATGTGTATTTTTTATTAACTTTCCTAATGCATGAGGCCATGTTTGACTTCATGAATTTACTTGGCATGGCATACTCTTATGCATGACATAACATTATACATGACATATTAATATTAGTGTTACATTACATAGCATAACATAGGCATGGCATAACATGATTTAAACATTACATGGACATTACATGCGATCTAAATCTTACATGAACATTACATGACATATATGTGAATTCGTAACATCTCATCCATCCAACAATCCATACTGGCATAGCACCAAAATACATCATCGTAATTCATCGAGATTCGTGAAAAGGGGTCTAACCTTGACTTAGCATGTAGCGTAGCGTAGCACAACTAAATATCACATTTTCATAAGCAATTAGAATAATCTGTTTCTATCTCCACCTAAATGAGATTGAACAGTAAATTTAAAAATCCTCAAAGTATAACTTGAGATGAGGATGTAGGTATTGGGGCTAAAGTTTGCTAAAATACTGAGTTTACATTTCTCTTATCATTTCTATTTATATTTATTACTGCTTAGTATTTTATTTATATTTTATCTTGTGTATTTAATATATAATAATTAATTTTTTTAAAAGCAAACCCAATTTACCCCCTATTGGGTTAGTCATATGGATAATAAAGTTTATGCAATTTAAGAGCCAAATAAAAACAAGGAAAATGATAAAGCAACTACTATAATACAACTTTAACACAATTGATACAAAAAAATAAATAAATTAAAGCACACGGTCAAATGATTAGTAGCTAAAACACACGGTCAGACAGTCAAGAGCTTAAAACCAACGAAAAATTAGTTTTTTTTTTTTTTTTTTTTTAAATTTTGATAAGGGCTCAGAATTGAGATAATATTACAGCAAAATATTTTAATTAGAAAACGATTAAGTATTTACTCAGTAGTAACTTTTATTTATGTGTTGATGGCACGCTATCCGTGTTTTCTCTCAATTATTTCTCTGGTACTCGTTGTTCTCTATCCATCTTTTCAAATTTTCTCAAATCTACAATAATCTCTCTTTTTATTAGACAATATATCACCAATCTCAATATAAGGTGCTTAAAAAGATTAAAAACACCATTTCTGTATATACTAATATTTATCCAGGATTTTTCATTGGTGTAGCAATTCTTTTATCTTTTTACTCATTCTCTCGCTGGAAGCTAATTACTAAAATTGTTCATGTGATGGTCTGCTTTTACGTGTATTTTCACTGAATGGTTGTTTTTAATTTAATTAATATATTAGTTTATTTATTTTAAATTAATGTATTTTAATTAGTTTTTATTTATTTGATGTTGTGTTTAATTTATTTTAATCGTTTTACGGTTTTTAATATCGTTTTCAGTGGATCTGTTTTGGTTTCCGGAGTGACCTCATTTCTTTTCCCTTATCTTTTCTTTTCTTTCTTTTTCTTTTGTTCTTTTTCTTTCTTTTTCCTTCTTTCTCTTCCTTTTCTTTTTCTTTCTTCTTCCTCCTCTCCCGCGTACGTAGCAGCCCCTTTTTCTCCTTCCGTCGCCGCCTGTTTGTCAGCCCAGTTCTCCGTCGTCCAGCCACCGTTTAGTGCACCGCCACCACCATTCTCTTCCCCTTCCACCAGAGATCATCCACACCAATTTTCAGAGCCATCGGACCAGCCGTTAGCCTTCGAGAGCCGCCAGAAGTCGCTGCACCTGCTCTGTTTTTGCCCCTGTTGCCGGTTGCTTTCGCAGCCCAGAACCGCCGCTCGCCAGCGGCGTGGCCTACACCACCCACCCAGTTTTCTTCCCCTCTCACCGGTAAACATCCCCACCAAGTTTCACCTCCATCCAAGCCACCATTAGCCGCCACGAGTTCCTCCAAGCCATACGGTTTTTCACCGTTTTTGGCGCCGTCGCACCACCTCTGGCCACCATCTTTTCACAGCTTCCTCCCCTACCTCTTGCCGACCTAAACCACCCATTTCCGACCTCGATCCGTTGCCGGAGCAGCTCCCACGAGCTTAACTCCGATCAGTCCCTTTTTGGCCTTCGACCGCCATTTCCACCACCACCCACGGCCAAAACTCATTTCCCTTAGCTTCATAAATATCTCAAGACCATTCTCTATCAATCCTGAGCCTTGGTTTGTCCCCGTTCAAAAGTGGGTATTTTACAACCCACGGCCACAGTGAAATTTCACTGTTACGTTGCTTTCCTTCCACCGTTTGCAACGCCACAAGCTTTCTAAAAATACCATATAGCGCTGTAAGTATTTTTCAAACTCTATTTTTAGATTTAAATATATTTTGCTCATACAATAAATATTTGCTGTTGGTTGGCTGATTCTGGACTGAGTCCGAGGAGTTCGGGGGTCGGATGGGTTGTGGAAGGAGTGCTTGGTTTTGTTGATTTATGGATGGTTGATTATTTTGTGCATTAATATCGCATTTACATGGTGCATGCACATGCATTTTTATTTAATTGAGAAAAGCCTGTTTTATTGGCGTAAGTGGATTTTCGGGTGCGTGTGTATCACGACCCCAAGTCGGGATGGGGTATTATCTTGGTGGAGCTCCTCTGGTCACTCGGGAGCGGAATAAACTGAGTGACGTCCCCTGAGTTGTCGCTGGGCGACGACGGGAGCAGGGGCTAGGGGATGCTTGGCTACGAACGCGCCAGGCGCGGAACCAGGCATCGCTCTACGCACTGACTCCGTGGCCCTTCACTGGAGAGGAATAGAGGATGCTTGGCTACGAGCGCGCGGGGCGTGGAACTGGGCATCGCTCGTTAGGTGTCACATGCGTGGTCGTAACCTGCGGTGTGGCACTGGAGCCAGGATGTGCGGATGACCCCTGGGGGAGGTCATGGTGCATACGGATTAAGTGGATAATGGGTTGAGATGGATATGGGCCAAATGTGATTTTTGGCGTGATATTTGGAAAGGATATGTTTTTGGGCCAAATGGGATTTTTGGCGTGCGTGGTAAAAATATGATTTTATGGGTTTTACGCATTGGCATCACTTCATGCATATTGTTTGAGTTCTATATGTTTTTATCTGGTGGTGTTTGGATTTTACTTATCTGCGGCACCATTTTTGGTTTCGTAGATTTTGGTGCAGAGATCGAGGATGAGGAGGAGGAGGTTGAGCCCGAGGACGTGGCTCCGCCGGGGTGCTGAAGTTTATGCTTTGTATTTAGTTTAAAATTATGTTTGTGTCCTGTAATATTTATTTTTGTATGTTTTGAATAGTTTTGTATTAAACAAGAAAAATTCTGGTACTTAGTTATTGACTTGCTTTTTGCTGCGTATTTCTCGTGCACATTCGTCGCTTTTTCACACACTTGACACACGTCGATAGGATGATGACCCGTGATGTCATCATCAGGACGTCTCGATTTTCCCGTGATCATGCGTGGGGATTTGGGGGCGTCACAGTTCATGCCGGTCTGGTTTTTTATCGTCCTGGTCCAGAATCCGGATAGTCGGGTTCTAGTTACGGTTTCCGGCACGGATCAAACTCGAGCATACCTAATTCGTGCTGAAACCTGCATTTCAAAACTCAGACCTACCCTGTTATAGCCTGCAAGAAATTCAACGTTGGAATTTTTTTAGATTTTAGGAATATCGTGAAAATGTAAAAGTTTTTATGAATCAACTCAATCTCATAGATTTTAGTCTGTTAGCATAGTCAATGTTGCCACTCACTATGGTACCAGAAGCGGTTTGTGCCATTAGTCTCATAGGAATGTTTAGGACTTTATGGCGTAATAAAATAATTTTTAATTTTCACAATAATGCTTGTTTGAAAATGCGTTTTGATTATTTCAAGACACTTTGAAGTCAAATTTCGATAAACAATTTGCACAAGTTAGTATGAATATTTAGGATTTTACAGTGTAAAGTTATTTTTCACTTTTTCAAAATAACCTTGGTGTTAGCACTTCGAGCAATATTTTCAAAATCGTAGTGTGGAATATTCAAAATTGGTTAGAAAAGTTTTATTAGGATACTTGGTAAGATCTTAGCCATAATTGGTGAATAGTATTAGATCTTAGTGTGATAACTTACTCCTTCTTTCTTCTTTAATTATGATCCTTGTTCTACGTGCCAAGCCTCGATTGCGTGTTTTAGAAGATATTAAGTAGATTTCAAAGCAAGATAAATATTTTAAAGCTTACGAGTATTTTAAATATTATGTAAATATTTATGTGATATTTCCAGTATTATTAGATAAACTTGTTTTTATGTAACACAAAATATTTTGATGAGATCTAAAAAATATTATAATTGTGGATAATTATTTAAATTAAATATTTTAGTCATTTAAAAATATTACGAAATTTAACTTTACGTTGAAAACTCTAAATTAATTTAAAGGCTTTATTCTCTTTGAGTAATTAACAATACTTTATCATTATAAATAATGATGAAGGAATATTATTTTATAAACTTTAGTTGATAAAATAATATTCAATCTTAATTCTTCTCAGTGTTTTATTTTACACTTACGTGTTTTCAATTCAGTTTTTAAACTTACCGTCAAATCATTTTGAAGATCCCGAAACGAAGGACTTGGATTAAATACCCAAGCCCCTCTAGTTTTCTCCTCACTTTTCTCTTTTCCCTCCCTCTCTCTCTCTCTCTCTCTCTCTCTCTCTCTCTCTCTCTCTCTCTCTCTCTCTCTCCCCCCAGCCTGATGTGCCCCTGCTTCTCTTCTTCACCATATGGCTTTTCCTCCCAGCCGACGCCACCACCAATCGCCGTACTCCACCTCCATCACCGACAGCTTCCTCTCCCACTGGTGAGTTCAACCACACTGGTGGTGAGACCTACGGCAGGTCAACAAAATGGGTTTCAAACCTATTTTCTCCTCTTAGCGCCGCCGTACACAGCCAAAATAGCCAACGAACACCACCAACGGCTTCACCACCTCATAGGCTTCCTCTTCATGGTCTCCTTTTGTAATGCTTGTCCTTATGTTGGGTCATTTACAAAATGATTTGACAGGAATTACGGTTCCTTTTAAATTTTTTTCCTTTCATGCCAGGATACAAAAGATTCAATGTTATAAATAAAATTCATTTTCTTAATTAAAATATTTTAGCAGAAAACATTAAATTTTTATCATTAAAGTTTCTCGTACAAAATATCTTGCCTAGGCCTTCGTGCTCTTTTCCTCGGGCTGTACCCGTCCTGACCTATTATGCTCATCCTATCCCTGGGAGGGCACACATAAAAACTAAATTGAGTTGATGACTCATAAGGATTACTTCATATAGTTAAAATATAATAACATAGATTTTTAGTCATGCAGTTATCATTCTATACATACATATCATACATAGCATGCATAGACACTCTTTTCGTTTTAAAGCGTTGCGAGGTGGGGTTTTTCTTTAAAAACATGATTTCTTCTTTAAAACAGTTCCCCACACATCATTGCCTTCATTTCTTAAAAAATATATTCATGCATACTTCTTTTCTTACATACGTTCATGCATACATACATACATGCATTCATTCTTAACATGCATCCATTCTTTCTTTTCACTTTCATTGGCCGTAGCACATCGTTAAGCCCCGTGTGTTGGGCTTAGCGGTCTTTTGGACCTAATTCCGCCCGTGGCCACGGGTTGGGAATCTATTCCGTTAGGGTGCAGCACTATATGTACTACCAGTACTGCTTACTCGGCATTGCAGTCTGCCCTGTCTAGTCCATTCATTGGTACCATTTCCATTCCAGTCCATGTGGCCGTTAAGTATTTTCATACATCATCCATTCAGTTCGTTCATTCCTTTACAGTCCTTTCCTTTCCTTTACAGTCCTTTACCGTTCATTCGTTCATTTCAGTCCTTACAGTTCTTACAGTTCAAAAAGTCGTTTTAAAAGAAAATGGTTTTCTTTCTTTTGTAAAAGTCATTTTAAAAGAACTTTCTCTTTTCGTAAAAGTCATTTTTTTTAAAGAATGGTTTTCTTTCTTTTATTAAAAGTTGTTTTAAAAATAGTCCATTACAGTTCTTAGGGTTCTTAATAGTTCTTACGTGTCTTTTAAAGCTTCTTTTCATTTTCCTTTCGTGAACATACATACAATACGTACCACTTATAGCATCCATTCACATGTATACACGTACATACTTTGGGTGCATGAAAAGGGGCTGCCAAGGAGGGCCGATACATACTTATACTTGAAAACTTAAGCTTCATTTTCTTTTTCTTAAGCGTGTCTGTTTTCGTGGAGAAAAGTTTCATTTTCCTTTTTAGAGAAAATACTTTCGTTTTCTTCTTTGTTTATATAAGAAAACTCTAGAAGAGTATGAATGCAATATTTACCTGGACTTCATGCCATACTTATTCCATGCAGTCTATTCGTGTGCGTGTTAGATGACAACCTACATGCATGCACATAATCTTACATCATCATCTATCTAATGTATAAATAAATATTATAAAAATAGAACTATGCCTCACTTGGAACACTCTCCATCCATCCCTGGGCTTTTACATACCATTTACCATGCTAAAACCTTCAGGATCTTATTCCTTAAAGTGAACCTCCGTAATTCACCTTAGGGTTAAGACACTACGACCTCCATCTCGTTCTTCTATTTCCACATTCCTACGCATGATTTCGACCAACAGAGTCATGCGTCCTAACCCTGGACAACTTACCCATTACTATCTTCACGTATCTTAGCCCATACTAAATCTTCATTCCCAACCAGTCAGGCTACATGAATTCAAGCCAACTTTGGGGTTATAACACCATATAACCATACTTAGGACAGATTACCCATTACATATGGTAAACCTGTTTGGTGCACGTGTTTCGCTAGAGACACATGTATCTTATCCTTTTTTATCACCTAAGAACAACTTATAATTCCAA
Organism: Carya illinoinensis; assembly: GCF_018687715.1. Classification (NCBI taxonomy): domain Eukaryota; kingdom Viridiplantae; phylum Streptophyta; class Magnoliopsida; order Fagales; family Juglandaceae; genus Carya; species Carya illinoinensis. Next base: position 21,857,326 of record NC_056759.1, on the reverse strand, counting down.
TGATGTGATGAGTGTGCAAAAGTGCACTCTAAATACCCTATTATTGGACTAAAATGCTAAAATGTGAATAGAAATCATAGAAATTAATATGTATTCTTAAATTGAGTTTTCATTTACGTTGGGATACTCCTAAGTAGTTTTTTATGTTTAATTTCAGAGTTTATAAAAGAGCAAGTCAAGCCCAGTCAAATTCAAAAGAGGACATTCATGGGGTTTGAGAGTAATTTGGAAGAAAAGAAAAAGAAAATAATCACAAAATCAAATCACAAGAAGTCTAAGTCTGAAATTCGGTAGGAGACAATCTAGACATACTTTAGTCTTTTGATTATATCTTTTTACTCACATATCAGATTGATGTGATTCTTGATGCATTAGAAAGCTATCTTAAAGAACTTTGTCTCTAATAAGGATTTCCAAATTCGAACTCCTGAAGGGCGTACGTGGCTACCAAGATAAGTCCTAAAATTTAGGCGATTTTTTTATATGGAAATTAAGAGGACATTAGGGTTTCTTTCCTACCCTATATAAGCATATCATTAGCACGAAATAGAGGGGAGAGAAGGCACAAGAGGTAGATCTGAAGAGAAGAGAAAATCACTTCCACGACTACCATTCACTTCAGTTTTCTTTGGAAATTTTTGTCATCCATTATGTTTATGGGTAACTAAATTCTCAAGTAGGGTTAGGGATGAACTTACATATTAGATGGTATTTGTAATTTATTTTTAATTCATGTATTTGATTTTTAATTGCTAAAACTCTTTTGTTTTATCATTCTCAATTCATCGTTGATGTTTTCTTCTCCGAATAATCATAGAATTTATTTTGTTTATGGATTTAGTCATACTTTTTCTATTGAATGGATTACTTCTTTGATTATGTTTGGATCAATTATTTATCTATATTGATTTAGTTCTTTGCTGCAATATTGCTCCTTAAGTATATTGTTGTCGCTGAATTTTCTCAATAGAGATAATAATTTACGTAATTTAAAAGTGGTGAATGATTTTTCAAAGGGTTACATTTGATTTAATTTTGGTTTATAAATCTATACCTTCCGATTGGAAATTTTGTAAATTGAGTTCCTAATTGAGTTATCCAATGAATTAAAAATAATTAAAATACCATATTTGTATAAGGGATTCCCGACTATCTACCGTTCGTCAAATTTGAGTACTTTTCCCGTTAATCACTTTGCTTCACTTTAAGTTACATTTAAAATTAATTTTTGTTCTCTATTACTTATTTAATATCTTTCTTTAGTTTTTTTGTTCCTTTTGCTATTCTTTTAATTTGTCTCCCTATGGAATCGACACCCTAAAGCTGTGCTACAACTATCGCGTTATTCTTTGGGCGTAATGAATGCCCACTTGTATGAACAAGCTCTATACTCCAATACCAACTTTCTCAAACCCGGTCAATTGGACTCTTCCTACTTCCCAGCCCTGTACAAGTTCATCCCAACACTTGATAGGAGCGGACTGTATTCACAAATGCACCTCTGTCACGTCATGTAGCTTGAGACTAATCCCGAGTCATGTCACGACGCCCATTATGCTTCCGCTACACTCTTAGCCATAGTCAACCACAATGTGACACCCGTCACCTTGGACTACAGCCACATCACCACTACTTGGGACACTGTTACACGGTTCTCGTCACTTAACAAGAGGACTACATTCACAAATGTGCCTCTATCACCTCATGTATATAACGCCCCCAAATTCCACGTACGGACAAGGAAAAATCGAGACGTCGGGGTGGTGACCCGTGGATGATGACAACACAGGTCACCACCCTATCGCCAAGTGCCAAGTGTGTGTATAAGCAACAAGTGTGTAAAAGAAAACACGTAGCGGATAAACAAAGTCATATAACTAAGTACCAGAATTTTTTCTATGTTTAATACAAACCCATTCAAAACATACATAATAAAATATTACAAGTCACAAATATTGTTTCAAACCAAACTACAAGGCATAAACTTCAAATCAATACTCCGGTGGAGCCGCCTCCTCGGGCTAAGCCTTCTCCTCCTCCTCGATCTCTGCATCAAAATCTACGGTACCAAAATGGTGCTGCAGGTAAGTAAGATCCAAACGCCACTAGATAAAAACATATTAAACTCAAACAACATGCATGAAAGAATGCAATGCACATAACCCATAAAACCACATTTTTCCACGCACGCCAAAAATCCCATTTTGGCCTAAAAACATGTCCTTTAAACCAGTCCTTGCCATTATCCCAGATAATGGCCCAAATCAATAAACTGCCATTTTCCCAGAAAATGGATCACATAGCCTCAAATATAACCTCGCCATTTTCCCATAAAATGGCCCGTATCCAAAATCCAAAACTCGATCCAAATATTGCATGCACCATGATCTCCCCTAGGGATCATCCGCACACTCTGGCTCCTGTGCCACACTGCAGGTAACGACTACGCGTGTGACATTTAAACGAGCGATGCCCAGTACTTGCGCCCAGCGCGTCCCTAGATCAGGCCATCCTCTAGTCCCTGCTACTCTAGGGACCACGGAGTCGACACGACAACGTTACCGTATCGTGTGATCCGATCGTCGCCCAACGACAACGCAGGGGATGTCACTCAGTATTATCCACTCCCGAGTGACCAGAGGAGCTTCACTGAGATAATACCCCATTCCGGCTTAGGGTCGTGATACACATGCACTCGAAAATCCATTTACACAAAAAAGTCAGTTTTTCTCAATTAAAAGAAATGCACATGAATGCATCATGCAATGCACACCTCAAGATACAAACATCCAACCAATCACAAAAACAACAAAATCAAGCAACTTCGTCCTCACTCCATTCGACCCCCGAACTCCTCAGACTCAGTCTGGAATCAACCAACCAGTCAAATAATTTATTATAAGACCAAAAATATATTTAAATCTAAAATAGAGTTTGGAAAATACCTATAGCGCTATAAGGTATTTTTTGAAGGATCACGACGTTGCAAACGGCGGAGAAAAAACAACATAACAGTGTATTTTACACTGTGGCCGTGGGTTGTAAAATACCCACTTTCGAACGGGGACAAACCAAGACACGAAATTGATAGGGAATGGCCTAGAGATGTTTATGAAACTAATGGAAGTGAGTTTTGGCCGTGGGTGGCGGTGGAAATGGCGGTGGAAGTGCAAAAAGGGGCAGATCGGAGTTGAGCTCGTGGGAGCTGCTCCGACAACGGATCGGGGCTGGAAATGTGTGGGTTAGGACGGCAAGAGGTAGGGGATGAAGTGGTGAAGAGGTGGTGGCCGGAGGTGGAGCGACGGTGCCGGAAATGGCCTAAAGTCGTGCGGCTTAGATGGGCTGTAGGGGGTTAACGGCGGCACGGCGAGTGGCGGGTCTGGGTGGGGGTGCTGGACGGCGACGGGAGAGAGGGAGAAGACGTGCGCACGGGAGGAGAAGAAAGAAGAAGGAAAAAGAAGAAAAGAGAAAAGAAGGAAAATAAGAAGAAAATGAAAAGAGAAAAAGAAAAAAGAGAAAACAAAAAGAAAAGATGATGGAAAAGAAATGAGGTCCAATCCTCACCTCCGGAGTCCAAAAACTAACCCGACGAATACAAATCTAAAAACTATAAAACGACTAAAATAAATTAAATACCACATCAAACTAAAATAAAACCAATTAAAATACTATAATTTAAAATAAAAGAGCTAATATATTAATTAAATTAAAAAAAATCCTTCAGTGAAAATACACGTAAAAATGGGGTATCACATCCTCCCTCCCTTAAAAAGAAATTTTGCCCTCGAAATTTGTGAGGTCAAACATCAGCGCCAGAAAGATACATGATACAACTCTGAACATAAATGAAAGATACATATCATCGACAACTGTGACACCCCCAAATCCCCACGCACAGACACGGGGAAATCGAGACGTCCGGATGATGACATCACGGGTCACCACCCTATCGAAGAGTGTCAAGTGTGTGTAAAAGCAACAAATGTGCACAAAGAAACATGCAGCGGATAACAAAAGTCATAACTAAGTACCAGAATTTTTTTCTTAAGTACAAAGCTGTTCAAAACATACATAATAAAATATTACAAAACACAAATATAGTTTCAAAGCCAAATACAAAGCATAACCCAACTCAGAACTCCGGCAGAGCCGCATCCTCGGGCTTAGCCTCTTCCTCCTCCTCGAACTCTGCACCAAAATCTACGGAACCAAAAATGGTACCGCAGGTAAGTAAAATTCAAACACCACTAGATAAAAAAATATTATAACTCAAACAATATGCATGAAAGAAAAGCCAATGCACATGTCCCGTAAAACCTCATTTTTCCACGCACGCCAAAAACCCGTTTGGCCCAAAAACATAATCCTTAAAACCAGTCCTCGCCATTATCCTAGATAATGGCCCAAATCAATAAACCACCATTTTTCCAGAAAATGGATCACAAAGCCTCAACACATCCTCGTCATTTTCCCAGAAAATGGTTCGTATCCGAAAACCATAAAAACAATCCAATTATGCAAGCACCATGATCTCCCCTAGGGATCATCCGCACACTCTGGCTCTGTGCCACACCGCAGGTAACGACTACGCGTGTGACACCTAAACGAGCGATGCCCAGACTCACGCCCAGCGCGTCCCTGACCAGGCCATCTGATAAAGGGTTAGAATTGCATAATGAAGTTGTTTAAATGAGTGATTTATTTTATCAAATAAGAATTGAACACTTAATTATGCATCAAATTCTAATATTGAATGTCGAATTAATTGATGCCAATATTTTTGCACATCAAAGTCTCATATTTGCCCTTGAAAGAAAAGAATGGGACCTATGAGAAAATAGAGAAGTTAACTATAGTTTTATGGAATCTCATCTAATAGAGATCAAATGCACTCATTCGGACACCATGCAGTGGACTCACACATGCAAACATGCAGACCATTCGGACACATGCAGGATCACATGCACACATGCAGAAAAGTGCAAACACATTCGGACTCACACATGCATGCACACAAGTAAACATGCAGACCGGATTCACACATGCAGACCAAACTCACATGGACAGCAGACAGCTGGACTCACACATGCAATACACATGCAGCAGGAGATAAATGCACACATGCAGATCAGCAGAAGAACAGCAGGCCCTCAGTTTTGACAATTGAAGATCACGTTGGAGACAGCCGGACAGCAGCACACCAATGCAGAAAACATGTTGCTGGAAGCAGTAGATCTGATTTCAGCTTTTGGCATGTGATTCCACCGAATTTGTCATTGAAGCTGAGAGATGGAAGACAGCTGAACGGAAAGCAGCAGCAGGAGATCACATGGGATCACACAGACAGACGGTCTGACTTTTGGCTCTTTATTTTTCAACTTGTTTTTATACGGCTGGTTCGTTCATGTAGGAGGCGGCTAGTTTTTGTGTTTTCATACATTATTACTTTACTTTTCGTTTAGACTGGAGGGGAGCTGAGTTCTTATTCTTTTTCTTTTCGTTTCACTAAAGGGGCTGGGGTTGGTTTTATTTTTCATTCTTGCTTTCTGTTTTGGATGCTAGCAGCAGATTTTCATAGTTTTCTTTTGGTTTTACATTCGGCTACAGCAGAACCTAGCTTAGCTTAGAGTTGTGAGTTTGTTCTTTCATTTTTGCTTTCTTTTTTCGTTTAAGCTGGAAAACAGCAGAGTGGAGTTTCAGTTTCTATTTTATTTTCTTTCTTTCGTTTAGACAAAGAAGAGGGGCGGAAGCTCCCATTTTCGGATTTGTTTCTGTTGTTTTACGTTATTAGTGCAGATGGTAGACGGCTGGTGTTGTTTTATTTTCATTCTTGCTTTACTTTCAGATGGAGACCTAGCAGTAGAGTTTTAGTTTGAAGTTTATTTATTTTCTCTTCTTCTGTTAGACGGAAGCAGCAGTTTTTACTATCCTTTCTTTTTCGTTTGGTAGGATTGCCAGCTGGTTGAGTTCTTTGTCTTCTTTCATTTGTTTTACTTTTCGTTTGGGATGTTGGCTGCATTATTTATTTTATTTCTTCTTCTTTTCGTTTTGGTTCGTCAGTAGTTAGTTCTTAAGAGTTTTTATTTTCTTTCTTTACGCTGCAGAGTAGAAAGCGGCTTATTTATTTTATTTTCTTCTTCTTATCATTTTGTTCGGCGTAGCAGAGGCTTGAGATTTGTTTTATTTTTCCTGTGCTGCGATTTCTCATTCGTTTAGGCTCATCTTTATTTTGAGTTTATTTTTTTTGCTCTCAGATTTTTTTATGGCTTTAATTAGATTAATTTTTGTTGCTAGAAATATCATGTGTAGCTAATTTTAGAAACTTGGGTTGTGGAATGAGACTTAATTTATTTTAGGTTCTAGTTTAATGCAATATTTTGTGATTGAATGTTGATTTCACTATATTACTAGCCGGATTTAAATTGAAAATAGATTGCGGCTCTTGCTCTTGTTTTGTTGTTGACATAAGGCACAACAAAAGCTTGAAAATTATCAAGGCTTCTCTCGATTGGTTGTTGATGTGTGTTTGGCTAGTAAAGCAGAGAATCCCTTAGAAAAAAATATTGCAAAACTTGAGCACAACTTTTTATCTTCCGTTTATCAATGCCTTGATTGGATTGTTAATTGAGAAAATTATCTAAGATCCAAAATAAAGAGAGTCTCACACCCAACCCAAGTATTTGTTAAATTGACATTTTTTTTAGAAACTCTAATTTCAACTTCGATTATCTTTTTGCATTGCATTTTAATTTTTTTTTTCATCTCTCATACTCGATTCATTTGTTACTCACAAATCTCTTATAAGCTTTGATAACCCTTTGTCCTTGTGGAATATGATCCTGGACTTATCCTTGGTACAACTTGACACTTCTACACTTGGAAGCACATTCGACCACGAGTCACCATGCTCTATTCCCCGCCACTCTAGAGACCACGGAGTCGAGACGACAGCATTACCGTATTGTGCGATCCGGTCGTCGCCCTGTGACAACCCAGGGGATGTCAGTCAGTATTATACACTCCCGAGTGACCAGAGGAGCTCCACCAAGATAATAACCCATCCCGGCTTGGGCTTGTGAGACAGACTCATTCGAAATCCATTTACGCCAACAAAACATGATTTTCTCACTTAAAATAAAATGCACATGTATGCAATATGTAACGCACGCCTCATGGCACAGATAACCAAGCAATCACAAACAACCAAAACCAAGCACTCCGTCCTCAAACCATCCGACCCCCGAACTCCTCGGACTCAGTTTGGAATCAACCAACCATCAGCAAATATTTATTGTATGAGCAAAATATATTTAAATCTAAAAGTAGGGTTTGGAAAATACTTACAATGCTATATGGTATTTTTTGAAAGCTCGCGGTGTTGCAAACGGTGGAAGAAAAGCAACGTAACAGTGTAATTTACACTGTGGCCGTGGGTAATAAATTACCCACTTTCGAACGGGGACAAACCAAATCTCGGGATTGATAGGGAATGGCCTAGGGATGTTTATGAAGCTAAGGGAAGTGGAGTTTGGCCGTGGGTGGCGGCGAAAACGGCGGTAGGAGGCCAAAATACCCAAATCGAAAAGCTAGCTCGTGCGGACTGTTCCGGCTACGGACCGAGGCCTGAAATGGGTGGGTTAGGATGGCAAGGAGTTGGTGATGAAGTGGTGAAGAGGTGGTGGCCGGAGGTGGAGCGACGGCGGCAAATCGGGGCTAAAACCGTGCGGCTTGATGATGGTTTTCCGGCTAAACGGCGGCTCTATTGGAGGTGGAAATTTGTGGGGTGGTTCACCGGAGGGAGGGGAAGAGATTGGTGGTGGTGGTGTGGCTCACGGCGCCGGCGAGCGGCAGTACTGGGCAGCTGGGTGCTTCGGCGTGAAGGAGAGGAGAGAGAGAGAGAGAAATCGCACGGGGGGTCGACGCATGGGGAAGAAGGAAGGAAAAAGAAAGAAAAAGAAAGAAAAGAAAGAAAAGAAGGAAAAGAAAAAGGAAAAGGGAAAAAGAAAAAGAGAAAAGAAAAGAGATGAGGTCCAATCCTCACTCCGGAAACCAAAATAGATCTGCTGAGAACGATATTAAAAATCTTAAAACGACTAAATAAATTAAAACAATATCAAATAAATAAAAACTAATTTAAAACACAATAATTTAAAATAAATAAATCAATATATTAATTAAATTAAAAACAACCCTTCAGTGAAAATATACGTAAAAGCGGGTCATCACAACAACTCCCAATAAATTCCAACGGTTATTATCTTCACACCATAAATTGCTAAAACCAACGACGTCTCTGCTTTACCTTCTGAACTTTCATCCTATTCCAACTTGGTAACCTAATAGCCACTTCCAAAGTTAACCATCCATAAACCAAATTGCACGACCAAATGATTAATCTCCTATTAAAACTTCGAATCACTACTAATTCTTCAAAATCGATACAAAATTTGAACTTCTTAGTATCTCCAAAAATCATGCTTTCGTGCACATTCTGATAACTCGCCAAAATACATAAAGGTTATATCCTCGTAAATTAACATCATCAAGTACAAGCTCAATCCACACCTAATCACAAGAAAACCTTTATCACATTTCCATAGAAAATAATATACCTCCAAAACCACAAATCTCCACTCATTCCTCAGTTGGCCATCGCTGCCCTAATAAAAAACAAAAAAAAAAAACAACATTCCGCAAAAATACATCCATTGATTGATGACAGAAATCAGTACTAATCAACCTCCAGGCCCCAAATTGAAAACACATAACATCATCCCAAAATACACCTGTCTCTTCTAAAGATAAGGAACATATCCAAAAGGCCCAAGTCCTTCCCAGCCAACCAACGAGAGCGCCTATAACCTCTATCTGATATCCCACACTTCAAGCTCATTATCTATATTTTGAATAACATCTAATCTTGCAATAACTAACTCACTAAAAACTACCATTGACTTCACCTAGACATAATCAAAATACTCTTGGTAACTCACCCACCTAGTACTCTCAAAAACTCTAGTTTTAGCACAACTAATTCCTTCAATAGCACTTCACAAATAAATCTCAAGACAGGCCATACTGTTTAAATCTTCAATCCATCAAAAACTATTAAACAACACTCATGGATCCTAATGCTTTATTACTTCATACATATGATTATGCTACCCACCGTTGATGCATAAGTTTCAACTTCCAAGATCATACACCACACATGGTGACCTAACAATCTCTTTTCAAGTTAAATAACAATATCCCTAATTCTCCCAACTGGATACTTGATCTCTAAAGAAAAGTATAGCCTCACAAATTTAAATTCCTATGACTTCAAGTCGCAATTAATTCTCAAGATAAACACAACAGTTGTTTCAAACCATCATTCCAATGGGTAACCTGCTTCGACTGCACCTTCTGTTCAACTTACCAAACAACTCAAAGACAAAATCTCTTGAATTTAATATTATCACACATGTTGAACTCAAGGTTTCAAGTTTCATGTGATTATAAATCTACACATGGATTTTGATGATAACAAATGAATTCAAAGAATAAAGAAGTCTCAAGCTCAAGTTGTCTACACAATGGAGTCAAGCACATCAAGGAAACAAGCATGAGCAAGAAGGGAACAAGTTCACATTAAAATTATAGAGTAATGTTGTAAATCTCTTCAAAATTTGAAATTAGGATTAATGCTCAAAATTAATATTTTATCATAAAGCATTAAAATACATTTTCCACATGTGCATGAATATTTTTGAAAATTAAATTTGAAAATTTTGAAAGATGATTGATTGTCATCTTTTGCATGTGCATGCCTTGATTAAAGGGTTGAACTTTGAAAATATTAAAGATGATTGATTGTCATCTTTCACATGTGCATGTTTTATTTGAATATTTTCAAAAGTGATTGATGCTTTTTTAGACTTATACAAAAAGTAAAAGATTAGGTTTGAATTTTTTGAAAATGAAAGTGTGCTCATTTTGTCATATGCCAAAAGTAAAAGATTAGGTTTGATTTTTTTGAAAAAGTGAATGATGTTGTCTTTGACAATTGAGAAAGAAGAACCTTTTATTTGAATTCTTTGAAAAAGTGAATGATGTTGTCTTTGACAATTGAAAAAGAAGAACCTTTTATTTGAATTTTTTGAAAAAGTGAATGATGTTGTCTTTGACATGTGAATCTTTTTTAAATTTGAATATGAAGTCTCATATGCCTATAAATAGATCATTTGAGAGCTTCACATTTACAACACCAAGAGCATACAACATTCATTCAAAGCTTTCATTCTCTCTTCTCTAAACATTGAGCCTTAATCCTTGTTCATTTTGAGAGATATAGCTTGCGCTGTATTGTTCTTATTTCACTCGTTGAGGAGTGTTTTCTGATAACCTACCCACTATCAGCTTTTGTATCAGAAAAAGGGTGTGTATAACCCTTGTGTGTGTAGAAAGTATTCTACACGGGGAATAGTTGAATCACCACGTGTAAGGTGATTGCAAGTGTAGAGGGTGTTCTACATGGATCCTTTGTAGCGGTGTTGTTCAAAGGTGTAATAGGTTTCTATCTCCACCTGAAGGAGGTTGAATAGTGAATTTGAGAATCCTCAAGGGGTAGCTTGAGGCGAGGACGTAGGCAGTGGGGCCGAACCTCGTTAACATACTGAGTTTGCTTCTCTCTTACCCTTACTCTTTATATTTATTGTTATTTCATATTTTGTTTATATTTTATATTATATATTTGATGTATAATTGTTATTTTTTTTAATACAACTCAATTCACCCCCCCTCTTGTGTTAGTCATCTGGGCAACAACACAGATTCCTCTTCAACTCCTACCAAGCCAAAAATAAATGAGACTAGGACCAGCACTCTCCGAAATCCATACACACTTACCATTACTACTCATCGATCTCATGCACTCTTAGCCAACACCAAAACCATTCAAACGTACAAGTGATCCATTACCACATTTCCATCATCCCACTATGTTCAACCCCATTTTAACGTTACAGCCTAATCAATCTCCAAAATAAATCATACTAGCATACCAATCCTGCGAAACTAAAAACTTTAATCTCATTAAAAAAATTCAGTCCTTCAAATATGCGACCCTATAACCTTAAATTATGCGAAACTCCTTCCCCCAAAATCCATTAGGTCAATGAACCCGTTGGAATAAAACCTTAAAATCTAATATCTTAAATAACCAATATCTTAAATAATAACCAATCATTTCCTAAAATCTACAAAACCTTAAAACTTTGCTGAAACTTCATAAAATCTATCCTTGAAATTTGTTGAACTTACAACCTACTACGTTATAGACCATTTCATAAACTCCACAGAACCAAAGAACTCAATTATTCTACTTCCCTAAAAGATCACCCAGATCATGCCATTCTCTCCAAGTCTCGATAATATAAAAAAATACAAACCACACAAGGCGTTCATCACGAAAGATTAGATTAGACCCGTACTTGCCATAACTCCAGCATTCCGAGTCTTCGTAACCTCGCCTCCAACGGTACCAAGAGTCACTGCGTACATTTGAGCCCGAGCTAATTGCCTCTGGTTAGATCTACCATTGCAACGAGCTCCATGGCTTTCTTGAACTCAACTAGGGCACTCACGAGCAAATGCCCCATTTGACCACATTCAAAACATTGGTTACTACCCAGACGACACTCGCCTCCGTGAGCTCTATTACATTTGCCACAAACTGGAACTTGGCTTCCCATACACACACCGGGGGCTGCCAACGATCAAATTCCTGTCCTCTGCATAAGCTTTTGTGGTAATCCAGAACTGCTTCCTTCACCATCAATGTTCAGCCTCTTCTGACCTAGAGGGGAGCCCACACTCAAACTAACCTCATGCTCTGCTAGAGTGGCCAAATCAACTAATTCTTAAAAAGTTGTAATCCGGTGGCAAACTACCATTTTGCGTATATCTGGTCACAAACCTTCCTGAAAACGCTCGGCCTGCATCTCCTCCGTGGTGATGAGGTGGAGAGCAAATCGCCTAAGCTCTATAAATCTTCGGGCGTACTATTCCATGGTCATACTCCCTTAGACCAAGCTTGTGAACTCTCTTGCTTTTTGCCGCCTCACAGAAGCGGGAAAGAATGGGTCATTAAATTCTTAAAGCGCTGCCAGGACACTGCGGCAAAAGACCCCAACTTTGATTCCAACATTACTCTTTTTGTATCCCACCATTCAGAAGCAGTGCCTTGTAACAGATAACTGGCATAAAGTACTTGTTGCGCCCCAATGCAACCACATACTTCAAACGTTCTTTCTAAATCTCTAACCCACTTTCCAGCCCGAAGTGGATCCTCTTCTCCCGTGAAGGGTGGAGTTCTATGCGCTAGAAAGCGCTCATAGGTGCATCCAGGTTGCACCACTCCACTAGGCCCTCATTGTTGTGGCCAAAACCCTCCTTGTTGTGGCCAAGGCCCTCCTTGTTGTGCCCAAAACCCTCCCTATTGTGGCCTAAAATTTTGCTGCATGAACTCAGTCATTTGCCTTAGCGCTTGGGCTATGGCATCATCTCTCGATGTATCGTCCCGAGGCTCTTGAGTAGACTTTCTTGGCCTAACTATCTTCCTGCCACAACACAACCTTTGACCCCCTTTTAAAAAAAAAATGAATAAAACCAACAACATAAAACCAAAACCAAAACTGAAACCACATAACAAGAAAACAAAAAGAAACCAGCATGCAATAACATAACTAAATAGATAAATACAAACAAGCTAGCTCAAATAAATTCAAATCAAATAAAACAAATCAAATAGCAACTTTACTTAAAATAAATTTCAAATCGTAACTTTAAAAACTTTCTGGTATTACACCTACGGGACTTGTGGTTTTACCCAGAGTCAAACCGCTCTGATACCACCTGTGACGCCCCCAAATCCCACGTATGGACACGAGAAAATCGAGACATCGGGATGATGACAACACAGGTCACCACCCTATTGCCAAGTGCCAAGTGTGTGTATAACCAATAAGTGTACAAAAGAAAACACGCATCGGATAAACAAAGTCATATAACTAAGTACCATAATTTTTTCTATGTTTAATACAAACCCGTTCAAAACATATATAATAAAATATTGCAAGCCACAAATATTGTTTCAAACCAAAATACAAGGCATAAACTCCAAATCAATACTCTAGCGGAGCCGCCTCCTTGGGCTCAGCCTTCTCCTCCTCCTCGATCTTTGCATCAAAATCTATGGTACCAAAATGGTGCCGCAGGTAAGTAAGATCTAAACGCCACTAGATAAAAACATATTAAACTCAAATAACATGCATGAAAGAATGCGATGCATATAACCCATAAAACCATATTTTTCCACGCACGCCAAAAATCCCATTTTGGCCCAAAAACATGTCCTTTAAACCAGTCCTTGCCATTATCCCAGATAATGGCCCAAATCAATAAACCACCATTTTCCCAGAAAATGGATCACATAGTCTCAAACATAACCTCTCCATTTTCCCAGAAAATGGCCCGTATCCAAAATCCAAAACCTGATCCAAATATTGCATGCACTATGATCTCCCCTAGGGATCATCCGCACACTCTGGCTCCTGTGTCACACCACAGGTAACGACTACATGTGTGACACCTAAACGAGCGATGCCCAGTACTCGCGCCCAGCACGTCCTTGGACCAGGCCATCCTCTAGTCCCTACCACTCTAGGGACCACGGAGTCGACACGACAGCGTTACCGTATTGTGCGATCCGGTCATTGCCCAGCGACAACCCAGGGGATGTCACTCAGTATTATCCACTCCCGAGTGACCAGAGGAGCTCCACCGAGATAATACCCCATCCCGGCTTGGGTTCGTGATACACATGCACCCGAAAATTCATTTACACAAAAAATCCAGTTTTTCTCAATTAAAAGAAATGCACATGAATGCATCATGCAATGCACACCTCAAGATACAAACATCCAACCAATCACAAAAACAATAAAATCAAGCAATTCCGTCCTCACTCCATCCGACCCCCGAACTCCTCGGACTCAATCCGGAATCAACCAACTAGTCAAATAATTTATTATAAGAGCAAAAATATATTTAAATCTAAAATACAGTTTGGAAAATACTTACAGCATTATAAGATATTTTTTGAAGGATCACGACGTTGCAAACGGCAGAGAAAAAATAACGTAACAGTGTATTTTACACTGTGGTCGTGGGTTGTAAAATACCCACTTTCGAACGGGGACAAACCAAGACACGAAATTGATAGGGAATGGCCTAGAGATGTTTATGAAGCTAATGGAAGTGAGTTTTGGCCGTGGGTGGCGGTGAAAATGGCCGTGGAAGTGAAAAAAAGGGTATATCGGAGTTGAGCTCGTGGGAGCTGCTCCGGCCACGGATCGGGGCCAAAAATGGGTGGGTTAGGACGACAAGAGGTAGGGGATGAAGTGGTGAAGTAGTGGTGGTCGGAGGTGGAGCGAGGGTGCCGAAAATGGCCTAAAGCTGTGCAGCTTAGATGGGTTGTAGGGGGTTAACGACGGCACGTGAGGGGCTGGTTTTCAGTGGGGTGGTGCACCGGCAGGAGGGGAGCTGACTGGTGGGGGCGGTGCCAACCACGTCGCCGGCGAGTGGCTGGTCTGGGTGGGGGTGTTGGAAGGCAACGGGAGAGAGGGAGAAGACGTGCGCGCGGGAAGAGAAGAAAGAAGAAGGAAAAAGAAGAAAAAATAAAAGAAGGAAAAGAAAATGAAAATGAAAAGAGAAAAAGAAAAAAAGAGAAAAGAAAAAGAAAAGATGAGGGAAAAGAAATGAGGTCCAATCCTCACCTCCGGAGTCCAAAAACTAACCTGACGAAAACAAATCTAAAAACCATAAAACGACTAAAATAAATTAAACACCACATCAAACTAAAATAAAACCAATTAAAATACTATAATTTAAAATAAAAGAGCTAATATATTAATTAAATTTAAAACAACTCCTTCAGTGAAAATACACGTAAAAACGGAGTATCACAATGTAGCTTGAGACAAACTCCTAAGTTACAGCACGATGCCCATCATGCTTCCACTGCACTCTTTGATACTTTTCCACCACTTCCATATACTCTTAGCCATAGTCAACTACAAGGTGACACCCATCACCCAGATTATAGACCTCATCACCATTGCTTTGGGATACTGTTACACAGTTCTCGACGCTACACCATACACTCGATGCTTCTCTGCTACACCATCCAACCCTTCGTGACACACAGTCCGATGTATCACGACATAGTACAGAGTACACTCATGTGAACTCTCTTCCATCTACACTACGACACACATCACTACGATGCACACCTCACGGTGCATCGCTACACAACATGGAGTATGCAGCATGCGTACTCCCTTCATTACATCACTTATTATCACGACGCACATCACACGGTGCATCGCCATACAGCATAGAGCACACACCATGTGTACTTGCTTCATTCTACATCACGCATCACTACAGCACAAGTCTCATTGCGCGTCGTTGCACTACACGGAGTATGCTCCACACGTACTCCCTTCACACTTCACACTGTATCACAACTACGACATCCATCTCACGCCCATACTCATAGCACAGTCCACAATATTGCACAGTCAAGCCCAACACTTCCCAACTACACTTCACTTCACAACTACGCAGCGAACTCCACAATTACTAACTACACAGTTTATAGTCCAACCAACCAACTAATATAAACATAAATAACTAGAGATATAGAGTTATTCCATCGACGGGATAACCCGTGCGTCGCTCGCTGCCTGTAATGATCAAAATGTCAGAGGAGTCGTACGTGGTGGTAACACCGCATACGGTGGCTATCCACCACGTAAAGTGGTAGTTTGGGCTTGAGAATAGCTGGCGTGGTCTTCGAAAGGCTCAATGTGGTCTCGTGGTGGTCAAAGGTGGTGGAGCATGGCGGCATCACACCGTGAAAAGTGCATATGAAGTGGAGAGAGGTTGCTTGAGGTGGAGGAAGGCCATGGAACTTCATGGGAAGCTAGGGAGAGGTACAGACAGATGTGGTGGAGCTATGGTAGCAGTGTGGTTGCTGGGCGGTGGCTTACAGTGGCGGATCGAACACAAGTGGTGCAACTCATGCCTTGGAGAGTAAGAGCTATGTACAGCTCCGTTGGGCATGAAAATTATTGGGGAAGGTCGGATGATGAGAGGAACAAGATGGTGGTGGTGAAACACCATGTACGGTGGTGCAACCGAACCTATGGTTGTGGAAACCCATCGGAGAAAGAGAGAGAGGTAGAGAAAAAGGAGGACATGGGAAGGAAGCCCATGATGTAGTGGTGCTGGTGGAAGTGCTCATCGGCTGTTTTGGCTGTGTATGGCAGTGCTAAGTGGATGATATGGGTGTAAAACCCATTTTAAGGATGATGTCATGGAGGGAGGAGGAGGGCTCGTAGAGGCTCGCCGGTGGGAGGGAATGTTGGCTTGTGGTGAAGCCAAAGCTGTCGTGTATGGCGGCGTGGAGGTGGAAGATGGGTTTTTACCCATTTTAGTTAAGGAGGCCGTGGAAGAGAGAGGGAGAGCGTGTGAGCTGGCCGACGGGAGGAAGTGTTGGCTGGCATAGGGGGAGTGATCGGCGACCGGCGGTGAGGCCAACGGTGGCCGATGGTGGCTAGGTTGTTGGAGAAGAAGTGCAACAAGGTGGAGAGAACATACTATCGGGCTGGACGTGCATGGGAGAGAGAGAGGAGAGAGAAGAGAGAGAGGGAAAAGAGAAAAGTGAGGGAGAAGGGCTAGGGGCTTTGTGACACCCCGTTTTTACGTGTATTTTCACTGAAGGGTTGTTTTTAATTTAATTAATATATTAGTTTATTCATTTTAAATTAATGTGTTTTAAATTGGTTTTTAATTTATTTGATGTTGTGTTTATTTTATTTAGTCGTTTTACGGTTTTTAAAATCGTTTTCGGCGGATCAGTTTTGGTTTCCGGAGTGAGGATTGGACCTCATTTCTTTTCCCTCATCTTTTCTTTTTCTTTTCTCTTTTTCCTTTTTCTTTTTCCTTTTTCTTCTTTTTCTTTCTTTTTCTTTTTTTCTTCTTCTTTCTTCTTCCTCCTCTCCCGCGTACGCTCATCAGCCCATTTTCTCTCATTTCGTCGCCGCCCTTTGACCGGCCGGTTCTCCGCCGTCCGGCCACCGTTTGATGCACCGTCACCACCATTCTCTTCCCCTTCCACCATAGATCATCCCCACCAATTTTCAGAGCTATCGGACCAGCCGTTTGCTTTCGAGAGCCGCCGGAAGTCGCTGCACCTGCTCTGTTTTCACCCCTGTCGCCGGAATCTTCTTCAGCCCAGACCGCCGCCGTCCGGCCACCGTTTGGCTCGCCGCCGGTCTTGTTCGAACCCCCTCCCTCCGGCGCACCTTCCCACCAAATATCTCCCCCATCCGGCCAGCCGTTAGCCACCTAGAGCCATTTCTTTCCCCACGGTTTTTGGCTCGATCCGCCGCCGTCGCTCCACCTCCGGCCACCATTTCTTCACCACTTCATCACCGACTCCTTGCCGTCCTAACCCACCTATTTCCGGCCTCCAACGACCACCGGAACAGCTCCTACGAGCTTGCTTTCCGATTTGAGTTTTCCGGCCTATTTCCGGCTTTTTCGCCGCCACCCACGGCCAACCACCACTTCCAAAAGCTTCACCATCATCCCTAGACCATTCCCTATCAATCCTAAGCCCTGGTTTGTCCCCGTTCAAAAATGGGTAATTTATTACCCACGGACACAGTGTAAATTACACTGTTACGTTGCTTTTCCTCCGCCGTTTGCAACGCCGCGAGCTTTCTAAAAATATCGTATAGCGCTGTAAGTATTTTCCAAACCCTATTTTCAGATTTTAATATATATTGCTCATTCAATTGATTTATTTATTTAATTATTTATTTAATTGTTTGTTGTTGGTTGTTGATTCCGGACTGAGTCCGAGGAGTTTCGGGGGTCGGATGGATTGAGGACGGAGTGTTTGTTTGGTTGGTTGTTATTGGTTGTTTCGATTGGGCCGTGTGGTGTGCGTTGCATTTTATTTGTGTGCGTTGCATATCGCGTGCATGTGCATCATGTTTATCGGCGTTTTGGCGTTTGGGTGCGTGTGTCTCACGAGCCCAAGCCGTGATGGGTTATTATCACGGTGGAGCTCCTCTGGTCACTCGGGAGCGGTCAATACTGAGTGACATCCCCTGAGTAGTCGTCTGGGCGCTGACGAGTTCGGTACTAGAGGATGGGTCTGGCCCGGTACGTGCTGAGCACGAGTCCAGGCATCGCTCTATTCACCGATTCTGAGGCCCTGCGCGATGACGGAGTAGTATTAGAGGATGGGTCTGGCCCGGTACGTGCTGAGCACGAGTCCAGGCATCGCTCTACTCACTGACTCCGGGAGCGGAAATTAGAGGATGGGTCTGGCCCGGTACGTGCTGAGCACGAGTCCAGGTATCGCTCTATTCACCGATCCCGTGGCCCTTCGCTGGCGAGGGCTAGAGGATGGCCCGGCCCGGTACGTGCATGGCACGAGTCTGGGCATCGCTCGTTTAGGTGTCGCACGCGTAGCCGTTCTCTACGGTGTGGCACTGAGCCAGGGTGTGCGGATGATCCCTAGGGGAGATCATGGTGCATACGGAGCGGGTTGTGGTATGGTTTTTCAGTTATGATCCATTTTCTGGGAAAAATGGTGGTTTGGGCCATTATCTGGGATAATGGCGAGGTGTGGCTTTATGGAGGTTGGTGGGCCTTTTGGGTTTTGGCGTGCGTGTTAAAACATATGTGTAGCGGGGCGTGTGTTTGTTTGATCTTGTTTTCTTGTTGTTTGGGTTGTATGTATTTTCATCTGGTAGTGTTTGGGTCATACTTACCTGCGGAACCTTTCTTGGTTCCGTAGCTTTTGGTGCAGAGTTCGAGGAAGAGGAGGAGGAGGCTGAGCCCGAGGATGCGGCTCCGCCGGGTTGCTGATGCTGTGCTTTTTATCTGTTTTCAAACTTGTATTTGTGTTTCTTGTAATATTTTATTTAAGTATGTTTTAAACAGTTTGTATTACATTAAGAAAAATTCTGGTACTTAATTATTGACTTGCTTCTCGCTGCGTTTGTCTTGTGCACTTTGTCGCTCTTGCACACACTTGGCACACGTCGTTAGGATGGTGGTCCGGGTTGTCACCATCCGGACGTCTCGATTTCCCCGTGTTCGGGCGTGGGGATTTGGGGGCGTCACAGGTGGTATCAGAGCGGTTTGGCTCTGGGTAAAACCACATGTCCCGTAGGTAGTACCAGAATGTTTTAAAGTTGTGTTTTAAAAATTATGTTAAGTATAGTTGTTTCCTTTGTTTATTTGTTTGAGCTTGTTTGCTTGTTTTTATTTATTTAGTTATGTTTTAACATGCCGGTTTCTTTTGTTTCTTGATGTGTTGTGTTGTTTTTGTTTATGTTGGTTTTGTGATGGTTTTATTTGTTTTTCCTTAACTTGATTTGATTTTATTTGAATTGCAAGCATGTTGTTTATTTGTTTTGTTTATTTTGTTTTAAGTTGTTTTGTTTTGTTTTGTCCAGAGTTAAAGTGGGATTGAGGATTGTGCTATGGCAGGAGGACGGTACTATTGAGAATGTCGTTGAAAAAAAAAAAAAATAAAAAAAAAAATAAAAAAAATTTCTTAGTGAAGTAGGGTTGAATTTTATAAAGGTGGGTTACTTTTATAATATTGTGGCTAGAAGGAAACGACATGGATTAGGCAATTTCTTGGGAGTAGGAATGTAAGTTGCAACTAAGGAGGGGAGTTAGCTTTAAGTCGCTTAAGATGGTTGAGGTCTTAGGTTTTGTAGAATTTATGTAATGAAGTTATAAAATAGGAGAGTGTAGGTTCAACAAACTTTAAGGATTGGTTTAAAATAATTTTATCTAAGGTTTGAGGCCTTATAGATTTTAGGAAATAAGATTTTGGTAATTAAGGTTTTAGGTTCGACAAGCTTTGGGGGAAATAATTAAATTTCAAGTTTTAAATTTCGCTGATTCGGATGAACATTTTGGTGGCAATTGGGGTTTTAAAATTTACAAGTTTTAAGGTGAATGTTTTGGATTAAAGCTATCAATCTCGAGGATTTCAGAAAATGACTTATTATCCGTTAATGTATTAGATTTTAAAAGTTTTGGGAGCCGATTGTCCTATTATGGGGTGTAAGCTCATTGATCTTAGAAATTTTAGAAATTATTCTTATTTGATTTAAGGTTTTAGAATTACAGAGTTGAAGGACCAATTTATAATAAGAGTTGAGTTCTTAATTTTACAGACTTGGGGTGTTAGCTTGATCCACTCTGGAGAGTGATTAGTTTGCAACCATTAAAATGGGGTTGATCAGAGTTCAGTTAATAATATGAAACTTTTCTGGGGTACATTTCTTTGAGAATGGAAGGTAATGATATAGCTCATATACTTTTTTGAGGATTGTAGATATTGACTTAGTTCAGAAAATGACTATTGTTAACTCGAGGTTGTGGTAATCGATTTTAGGAAATGATTTTTGTCGGTTCGGAAGATATGGACCCATTGAGGTTTTGGAAGCAATAGCTTAATTGTTGGTATTGAATTCGATTGAAGTTGAGACCTTATGTTCTAGAGACTTTTGGGAACGGATTATTAGCAGGTTTAAGGTCATTTTTTTGTACAAAGTTTTAAGCGTTAACTATTTGCTTATATTAAGGGTATAAGTTAAGCAGATATAGGAATGATTCATGTTGATTTGCGGATATAAGTCCAGATGATAGAAATAGTAGTAATGGATTACTTGTACGTTGGAATGACTATTGGTTTCGGCTAAGGACGTATGAGATTGACACATGATAGTGGTAAATCGATTGGAGCGTTCAGTCGAAGCGTGTTACTCAATGGAATGTGGGTTGGCAATAATTGTTATAGCTCGAGGTTATAGTGACAAGTTTTAGGATCGATTCATACCGAGTTGAGGATAATAGATGATGCAGGTTTTGGGAAATGAAATTTTGTTTATTTTGAGGATAAGGTACGGATGTTGGAAATGGAAGTGATGGATCACTTATACGTTAGAATGATTATTGATCTTAGCTAAGGGTACATGAGATCCATTTATAGTGGTGGTGAGAGTGTATGGATTTCGGAGAGTACAAATCCTAGTCTCTTTTTGGCTTGAGAGAAGTGGCTTTGGTGAGTACTGAAATGGATTAGATGTGATAGTATTAAATTCAATAGATTTTAACTTCGAGTTCTTAGTGAGTTGATCGGAGTGTACAGTTGAAGTGGGTTACCAATTGGAGTGATAGTTGGCATTTATTGTGGAGACTATCTTAGAGAATTAATTGTGACTTGAGGTCACACAGGAATTTAAATTTTGAGGCTATACTTTCTTTTGGAGTTTGAGTGTCCAATTGGGAGAATTATATACATTTTATTTAACTAGAAGAGAGATTGTTGAGTCGCCATGTGTAGTGGTTAATAAAATCTTGAAAGTGGAAGTTTGAGAATCAACGATGATTAGCCTAAACAGGTACGTAAGGTAATAAGCAATAGAAGTTAGGAGAGTAGTGCCATAGTTTTGATGGATTGGAGGTTTGAATAGCATGGCCTATCTTGAGATTTAATTTTGTATGCAATTGAAGGAAATAGTCGTGCTAATATTAGGGTTATGAGAATAGAAGTAGGTAAGTGAGTTTATAAGAAGGGTTTATTAAGGTTATCGTGAACTTAATCGTGGTTCGTAATGAATTTAGTTATCTCTAAATTAGACGATATTCAGAATTTAGATGATGATCTTGAAAGTGTAAGTTGTTAGGTAGGAGTTATAGGTGCTTTATTAGTTGGTCGGGACGGATTCGAGCCCTATGTTCTTTATCTTAGATGAGATTGGCGTATTTTGAGATAATGATACTTGTTTTTAATTTGGAAGGTTGCAATTGATTGATATCGTCTTCTTTATTGATGATCATGGGTGTCGTTGCGGAATTTTGATTTAGTTAAGGTAGCTAGAGATAATTGAGGAAATAGGAGTGATAGTTCATGATTAGGTGCGCTGATTTTGAGTAATTAGTGATGACTTAAAATTTCGAGAATGTGCTTGTAATTAGAGAGTAAAATTTTGTTTGGGCAAATTATGTTTATAGATGGTTTATTTTGGAAGTGACTATTAGGTTACCAAGATATAATATACAATGAAAGTTTTGATGATATAGCATGAAGGTTGATTGAGGTTAATACAATTCATTCTAAGAAGTAATAATTTTTAGAATTTTCTTGGGTGTGGTTTTGAAGTTCTTGACGATATGGTGATTCCGGTTTACGTGGCTACTTTAGGAGTTCTAGACGTGATGCGTCGCTGGGAGACTAGAACGAATATGATGGAATTGCTTTAGGAGTATAATTGGAGAGATCTTTAATCATAATTGTGTGGAAACGGCTGATGGTATGATTTTCTCAAGTATATTCTGAGTTGCGTAGTGTATCCTACTTGGCGCTGATATTGATCTCACAAATTTCGAGGACGAAATTTATTTTAAGGGGGGGAGGATGTGACACCCCGTTTTTACGTGTATTTTCACTGAAGGGTTGTTTTTAATTTAATTAATATATTAGTTTATTCATTTTAAATTAATGTGTTTTAAATTGGTTTTTAATTTATTTGATGTTGTGTTTATTTTATTTAGTCGTTTTACGGTTTTTAAAATCGTTTTCGGCGGATCAGTTTTGGTTTCCGGAGTGAGGATTGGACCTCATTTCTTTTCCCTCATCTTTTCTTTTTCTTTTCTCTTTTTCCTTTTTCTTTTTCCTTTTTCTTCTTTTTCTTTCTTTTTCTTTTTTTCTTCTTCTTTCTTCTTCCTCCTCTCCCGCGTACGCTCATCAGCCCATTTTCTCTCATTTCGTCGCCGCCCTTTGACCGGCCGGTTCTCCGCCGTCCGGCCACCGTTTGATGCACCGTCACCACCATTCTCTTCCCCTTCCACCATAGATCATCCCCACCAATTTTCAGAGCTATCGGACCAGCCGTTTGCTTTCGAGAGCCGCCGGAAGTCGCTGCACCTGCTCTGTTTTCACCCCTGTCGCCGGAATCTTCTTCAGCCCAGACCGCCGCCGTCCGGCCACCGTTTGGCTCGCCGCCGGTCTTGTTCGAACCCCCTCCCTCCGGCGCACCTTCCCACCAAATATCTCCCCCATCCGGCCAGCCGTTAGCCACCTAGAGCCATTTCTTTCCCCACGGTTTTTGGCTCGATCCGCCGCCGTCGCTCCACCTCCGGCCACCATTTCTTCACCACTTCATCACCGACTCCTTGCCGTCCTAACCCACCTATTTCCGGCCTCCAACGACCACCGGAACAGCTCCTACGAGCTTGCTTTCCGATTTGAGTTTTCCGGCCTATTTCCGGCTTTTTCGCCGCCACCCACGGCCAACCACCACTTCCAAAAGCTTCACCATCATCCCTAGACCATTCCCTATCAATCCTAAGCCCTGGTTTGTCCCCGTTCAAAAATGGGTAATTTATTACCCACGGACACAGTGTAAATTACACTGTTACGTTGCTTTTCCTCCGCCGTTTGCAACGCCGCGAGCTTTCTAAAAATATCGTATAGCGCTGTAAGTATTTTCCAAACCCTATTTTCAGATTTTAATATATATTGCTCATTCAATTGATTTATTTATTTAATTATTTATTTAATTGTTTGTTGTTGGTTGTTGATTCCGGACTGAGTCCGAGGAGTTTCGGGGGTCGGATGGATTGAGGACGGAGTGTTTGTTTGGTTGGTTGTTATTGGTTGTTTCGATTGGGCCGTGTGGTGTGCGTTGCATTTTATTTGTGTGCGTTGCATATCGCGTGCATGTGCATCATGTTTATCGGCGTTTTGGCGTTTGGGTGCGTGTGTCTCACGAGCCCAAGCCGTGATGGGTTATTATCACGGTGGAGCTCCTCTGGTCACTCGGGAGCGGTCAATACTGAGTGACATCCCCTGAGTAGTCGTCTGGGCGCTGACGAGTTCGGTACTAGAGGATGGGTCTGGCCCGGTACGTGCTGAGCACGAGTCCAGGCATCGCTCTATTCACCGATTCTGAGGCCCTGCGCGATGACGGAGTAGTATTAGAGGATGGGTCTGGCCCGGTACGTGCTGAGCACGAGTCCAGGCATCGCTCTACTCACTGACTCCGGGAGCGGAAATTAGAGGATGGGTCTGGCCCGGTACGTGCTGAGCACGAGTCCAGGCATCGCTCTATTCACCGATCCCGTGGCCCTTCGCTGGCGAGGGCTAGAGGATGGCCCGGCCCGGTACGTGCATGGCACGAGTCTGGGCATCGCTCGTTTAGGTGTCGCACGCGTAGCCGTTCTCTACGGTGTGGCACTGAGCCAGGGTGTGCGGATGATCCCTAGGGGAGATCATGGTGCATACGGAGCGGGTTGTGGTATGGTTTTTCAGTTATGATCCATTTTCTGGGAAAAATGGTGGTTTGGGCCATTATCTGGGATAATGGCGAGGTGTGGCTTTATGGAGGTTGGTGGGCCTTTTGGGTTTTGGCGTGCGTGTTAAAACATATGTGTAGCGGGGCGTGTGTTTGTTTGATCTTGTTTTCTTGTTGTTTGGGTTGTATGTATTTTCATCTGGTAGTGTTTGGGTCATACTTACCTGCGGAACCTTTCTTGGTTCCGTAGCTTTTGGTGCAGAGTTCGAGGAAGAGGAGGAGGAGGCTGAGCCCGAGGATGCGGCTCCGCCGGGTTGCTGATGCTGTGCTTTTTATCTGTTTTCAAACTTGTATTTGTGTTTCTTGTAATATTTTATTTAAGTATGTTTTAAACAGTTTGTATTACATTAAGAAAAATTCTGGTACTTAATTATTGACTTGCTTCTCGCTGCGTTTGTCTTGTGCACTTTGTCGCTCTTGCACACACTTGGCACACGTCGTTAGGATGGTGGTCCGGGTTGTCACCATCCGGACGTCTCGATTTCCCCGTGTTCGGGCGTGGGGATTTGGGGGCGTCACAGGCTTGAGTATTTAATCCAAGTCCTTCATTTCGGGATCCTCAAAACGATCTAATGATGAGTTTAAACACTGATTTGAAAATGTGTAAGTGTTTTATTTAAACTAAAGTTTAAAATAAAACATTCAGAGGAATTAAGATAGAATATTATTTTATAAACTAAAGTTTATAAATTAATCTTCCTTCATCATTATTTAAAATGATAAAGTATCATTATTACTCAAAAAGAATAAAATTATTTAAATTAATTTTAGAGTTTTCAACGTAAAGTTAAATCTCTTAATATTTTAAAATAACTAAAATATTTAATTTAAGTAATTATCCACAATTATAATATTTTAATGAGCTATAATATTTTTAGAGCTCATTAAAATATTATAATTGTGTTAGTTTAAAAACAAGCTTATCTAATAATACTGAAAATATCTCATATAAATATTTCCAAAATGTTTAAAATATCCGTAAGCTTTAAAATATCTATCTAACTTTGAAATCCGCTGGATAACTTTAGGAAGACCCCATCCAGGTACAGAACGTAGGATAAGGCTCAGCATGTAGACCGATGCTCAGCATGTAGAACGAGACTCATAATTAAAGAAGAAGAAAGAAGGAGCGGATATCACACCTTTCCCCCTACCTCTCTCTTTCTCCGATGGGTCACTACACCCATATACACTCGGTTGCACCACCGTGCACTGTCGTGCACCGCTACCGACTACACCTTACCACCACCACCATGTTCCTCTCACCACCACGACCTTCCCCAACCATTTTCATATCCAACCGAACTCCCTAACTCTCCCTTACTCTCCAAGGCATGGATTGAACCATTTATGGCCGATCTGCCGCCATGAGGCACCATCCAGCCACCACCTCTCCACCACAGCTCCACCACACCTCCCTTAAGCTCTTCCATGCCTAGCCATGATGTCCAGCCCATCCCCACCTCTCTCATGCACTCTCATACCCTTGGATGCACTGTTCACAACGTGATGCTATCATGCTCCACCACTTCATACCACCACGAGTCCACCTTGAGCCTTTCTAAGACCACGCCTAGCTATTCTCAAGCCCAAACCGCTACTTTATGTGGTGGACAGCCACCATACTCGGTGTTAACCGCCACGTATGACTCCTCTAATGTCTTGATTGTGACAGGCAACGAGTGATGCACAGGTTATCTCATCGATGATATAACCCTCTATCTCTCATTATTTATGTAAATATGTTAGTTAGTTGATAGGTTGTGGACTATGCTGTTAGTATTGTTGAGTTTGCTGTGTAGTTGTGAAGTGAAGTGTAGTTGTGAAGTGTTGAGCCTTGACTGTGTAGTGTGTTCTGAAGTATGGGTGTGAGGTGTGCCATAGTTATGATGCGGCATACTATTGTGAAGGGAGTACATGTGGCGTGTGCACTGTGTTGTGTAGCGATGCACCATAAGGCGTGTCGGTATAAAAGGGTGGTTGTGTAATTAAGAAGTATAGAGTGTATTGTGTAGTGTCAAGAACTGTGTAACAGTGTCTCGAAATAGCTGTGACATGGCCTGTAGTCCGAGGTGACGGGTGTCACCTGTGGTTGACTTATGGTTGAGAGTACGTGTGAAGTGGTGGAAAAGTATCAAAGAGTGTAGCTGAAGCATGACAGGCATCGTGACGTGATGCAGGATTTGTCTCGAGCTACATGACATGACAGAGGTGCATTTGTGGATGCAGTCCTCTCCTGTCAAGTGTTGGGATGAACTTGTAAATGGATCGGGTTATAGGAAGAGTCCTACATGGATTGAGTATGGCATGAAGTCCAGGTAAGTATTGTGTTCATACTCTTCTAGAGATTTTTTAAATAAACGAAGACAAAAATGAAACTCTTTTATTTAAAATGAAAATGAAAGGTTTTTCTCTACGAGACATGTTTTACAAAAAAGAAAGCGAAATATAAATTTTCAAATATAAGTATGTAACGGCCCTCCTTGGCAGCCTCTTTTCACGCACCCAAAGTACGTATGTGTATGCATGTGGATGGATGCTATAAGTGGTATGTATTGTATGTATGTTCACGAAAGGAAACAAAACAAAGCTCTAAAAGATGCACAAACCGACATTTTCAAAAGATGCAAACAAAAGAAAATTGTTTTTTTTCTAAAATGACTTTTATGAATAAGCTTTTAAAAATGACTTTTTATAAATGAAATGAACTGAAGAACCGTAAGAACTGTATGAACTTGTAAGAACTAAATATAAGGACTGAAAGAACTATAAAGGACTGAACGGACTAAATGACGTGTTTTCCATAGTTGTGATTTGTTTTAAATTTTTCTGAGTTTATATTTGAGTTTAGGACAAATTTACATGAGAAATGTAAATTTTGGAAATTTTTGGAGTTAGGATGTGAAATCCTTAAGTTAGGGGTAAAATGGTTATTTTCCCACATGTAGAGGGTAAAATGGTAATTTCACTCTAAGTTGTCTCTTTTACACATTTCTAATTGTTAGTAATTAAATTTTTAATTTTTAGAATACCCTCTTACAGTTCATCATGTTTCGCGCTTTATTCTCGTAGAACGCGACGATCGAGGTAAGTTAGCTTCTAACTTACAATCAGTTTACTGTGTATGTATGATGGGTAAGGGAACTACAATTTATGTATGTATGTTATCATATATGCCATGCCATGCCACCTCATTACATGTTGATCTGTTATGCATGATTTATTCTGTCATAAATATTTATCTGTTACGCAATCTATTCTGTCATGTATTGCTATATGTTATAAGTATGCCATGTTAAGTATGCCACATGTTACATGTATGTCATATCATTTAATATTCACCATTGCAAGTATGTCATGTTAAGTAAAGAAGTCAGATCAAGTTTATGTTAAGTTAAGTTTCATATCATGTTTATGTTAAGTTATTCATGTCAATCACGACCCTAAGTGCTAAGATAGGGTAATATCCTAGTGGAACTCCTATGTTCACGTTGGAGTATCTAAATAGGTATGAAATTTCCTGGGTTGATGAAATACAGTCAATAGGTTGCGAATGGGGCCTAATTAGCTAGTCACCAAAGTGCGCCAGGCACTAACGCTGATGAAGCCATATTTTATTTTACGTGTGTTCGTAGTAAGTGTGGCACAAACAATTCATGGGGCCACAACAACTGTGGAGCATACACTACATGAGACACAGCAATTGTGATATGTAGAATACATGGGGCCACAATAACTGTGGAGTACGTATTAACACACTTATAGCTGGTGTAGATACTTGTGTTGTGATGCGGTAATTAGCAGGGACACATGGTTCAAGGGGACCCGTGTAGCACCATATGGTCACGTTATTAATTAAGTCTATTGAACAAGATTCCAAGTTTATGTCATGAAGTTAAGAATAAGCAATATATTACGGTCAAGGATAATATGTGCTGCCTAGTACTGTGGTCAAGGCTTTGCGCTGCCAAGTACTATGGTGAAGGAGTATAATCTATCATACTACAGAAGGATGATACGCGCTACCTGGTACTGCGGTCAAGGCTATGTGCTGCCGAGTACTATGGTGAAGGAGTAAAATCTGCTGTTATGTTATATTCAAGTTCATGTTCAAGTTATATTATGTCCATGTTCATATTAAGTTTCAAGTTCATGTTCATATCATGTTATGTTCATGTTTATGTTATGTTCAAGCTCACGTTCATGTTATGTTATGTTTATGTTCACATTAAGTTTCAAGTTCATGTTCATATCATGTTATGTTCACGTTTATGTTATGTTCAAGCTCATGTTCATGTTATATTATGTTCATATTCACGTTATGTTTCAAGTTCACGTTTATGTCATGTTATGTTCATGTACATGTTGTGTTCAAGTTCATGTCCATGTTATGTTACGTTCATGCTCACATTATATCTCAAGTTTACGTTTATGTCATGTTATGCTCAGGTTTATGTTAAGTTCAAGTTCATGTTTATGTTATGTATGTTCATGTTCATGCTATGTTTCAAGTCCATGTTATGTTTCAAGTTTACATTCTTTTTATGTTGCTAGTCCATATTATGTTTTAAGTACAAGTTCATGTCATGTCAATTCAAGTTCAGTTCATGTTTCAGTTCAGGTTATTTCAGTTATGCCATGCTATCTATCAAGTTATATTATGCTTACTTACGACTTTAATTATGCATTTATGCTTTTACTGCCATGCATGCAACTTTAACCTGTGTGGAAGATTCCTGTTAACTTATTGAGATTTGTAATCAAATCTCACCGTGGTAGTCCCAACTACCATTCCCCCCAAATGGTAGGCGATGTGTCAGGATTAGAGCAGAGAGCAGACACTGGTAGATTGGAGGAGGTTGGCTAGACGCCGCAGACACGATGCGGAGCTTACAACTTCCATAGTTAGTTTTTGGACAGTATTCTGGCCTCGTTAGTCGAGTTACATGGGTTACTCGATGAACTTCCTCGATAGTGTATTTTGGTAATGTAAATATGGAGTCTGGCCTTCCATGTTTTTGAGATTATAGTGTTCTGAGACTCGTGGATGTTTATTTTTGTTAAGTATGCTTGGATTACGATTTAACTATTTGGGATAGTATAAGTTTGGTGCATAGTATTGCTAAAAATAAATAAATTTATCCGCTGCAAATATTGCATAATGCTGATGTATGTTAGGAACATTGCATCTTATATGTCATGAACGGGGGCAGGTAACCTTGTGTTGCATATCTCGACGCTTTGGATGTCCGTCAGATCCCAAACAGAATCTGGGGGCGTCACAGTTAACCTAAGTCGCAAAGATTGGTCTTTACGACTAACCGATGCACTTTGGGCATACCGTATTGCCTTTAAAACCCTGATTGGTATGTCCTCATATAGACTCATTTTTGGTAAGGCGTGTCACTTGCCTGTGGAATTGGAATACAAAACTTATTGGGCAATTAAGCAATTTAATTTTGATGTGGATAAAGCTTGCTCTCTTCATAAGTTTCATCTTATGAGTTAAAGGAAATCAGGAATGAAGCTTACAAAAACTCTCATGTTTCCAAGGAGAGAATGGAGATTTTTCATGATAAAAATATCTTTCGAAAGTCTTTTAAACCTTCCCAAAAAGTTTTGTTGTATAATTCAAGGCTCCATTTGTTTCCTGGCAAACTTCGATCTTGATGGATCGATCCCTTTGCTGTAAAATTGTTTTTCCTTTTGGGGCCGTTGAGATAGAAAACCCAAAAAATTGTAATGTTCTTAAAGTTAATGGACAAAGGTTGAAACCATTTTTGGGTGATTTATCCTAGAAGTTGAGTCCACTACTCTGGAGGATCCTACTTATCAGAATTAATTTTTTATTTCTCATTGTATATACCATATTTATTTGTCTTGTTTTTCTTTCTTTTGCTTTTTGTGTCTTCTAACTTTGACAGAAGTCTACTCCTTGTGTGCACTCAAATATCCCAGGTGACTTCTTTCCTCTCTATTTAATCATTTTCGTTTCAATATATGTTCTGCAATGTTTATCTTGCTTTAATTCATGCCTGCATAGCATACGTCATCGAATATTCATTTGCTGAACATTGAAGACAATGTCACATGTAGTTGGGGGGAGAGTTTTCTGTTGAAAATGAGTTTGATAAAAAAAAAAAAATATGATGTGCATTGAAACACAAATGATTAACACACACTCCTTCCGGCATTTTTTTGAAATTTGAGCACCTTGGGGGAGCAATTCAGCGGAATTATTTTGTGAAGATTTATCTTCAACCCTAAGCATAGAGCATGACTTATGATGGATGATATTTTGTTGAAGTGTGACTTGAAACACTGAGATGCGATATTTATTGAGATGAGAATTAGTATGATTTATATAGAATGAAGGGCAAGTTTTGAAAGAATATTTTGCACATGCTTCAACTTGTAGTGTTCCTCATTAATGCTCATTGATTTAAAATAGGAGAAGTAAATTGTAGGACTACCGAGCCTTATATGAAAAAAAAAATAAAAAAAAAACAAAAAAAAGGAAAAGAAATAAAAGTCTAAATTACAAGTCCAAAAGTCCAACAAATTACAAGTCCAAATTCAAAAAGTCTAAATTACAAGTCCAAAAGTGTAACAAATTACAAATCTAAATACCAAAAGTCTAAAGTACAAATCAAAAAGTCTAAAAAATTACAAGTCCAAAAGTCCAACAAATTACAAGTCCAAATTACAAATCCAAATTAGAAGTTCAAATTACAAGAACATCCAATAAAAAACTTTACAACTAGAACAAATAGCTAATAGTAAACCTGTGAACAAGTGTTGAATTTCTTCTCTATTCCTGTTAAACCTGTGAAGAGATTGAGGTATTCTTTTGTGAAATGGATGAAACCAACCCCGGGCTGGTTTAAATTAAATGTGGTTGGGAGTTCTTTGGGAGATCCGGGTCGTATGGGTGTAGGTGGCTTAATTAGAGATGAGAAGGGAAATCTTATTTGGGCTTTTGCTAAAGAATTGGGGCATGGCTCTAATAATGAAGCGGAGCTAGCTGCACTTTACTTTGGTCTTCAATATTGTAAGGATTTGGAACTTAGAAGAGTGGAAATTGAACTAGATTCTTTGTTAGTGGTCCATTGGATAGAGAAAGGGAGATGCGGTATATGGTACATTGAAGATTATTGGGAAAAGATACAAAATTTTCTTACCACCTTGGAAGTTAAGGTGCAACATATTTATAGAAAAGGCAATGCAGGAGCAAATTTCTTGGCACGTTGGGATTCAGATCAGACAAATACGTGGAATAATTACAATGAAGTGCCGCATTTGCTTAAAGGGATTCTCAAAGTTGATAAAATTGGTCTCCATGCTATCCACCTTTAGGAGGCCAATAAGGTGCTTTTGGACAGATTAAGAGCATCAGTTTTTTCTTTTTGTTTTGATTTTTAGGCTTGTTAGTTGCTGACTGTTTTGGTTGGTTATTGGTTTGTCCTTTTTGACACTTGGTTTTGGGTTATTTTATAGCATTTTTTCTGTAAACCCCTAAGTGTAATGATATTTCCATAGTATTCCTTCACCACAAGTGATTGTAAATTAATAAACTTGGGACGGGGCTGCTATGTGGGTGGCTATTGGCTCTTCTTAAAAAGGAAAAAAAAAGAAGCTAATAGTAATAGCTATGCACCAAACTACCAACTCCAATAGTCCATTCAACAAACCTTGCAATTGTATGAAAATAAATCAAGCATTTAATTTCAATAAAAAGTTAGTAATTACATTAGATGAAAAAAAAAACTGTAGGAAAGATGTTATACAAGTTGTCCTACCTTAAATTTAATCATCTCCAACCGAAGAAGTAGGTCTTAAAGAACTCCCTAAGTCTTCCATGAGCTCTACACAAAAGGAGTATAATAATTAAAACAAATTATTAATATGATATATATTTTAAAGACACTCAAAGAAAAGGTGAATGGTGCTACATACCTATATCAACTTTCTCAAACTCCTCAACATCATCCATTAAAGTACGAATGTTAAATGGGGCAGAAGATGAGCGAAGCCAATTTTGTGTACAAATAAGGGCTTCAACCATAAGTGGAGATAGACTACTGCAGAAAGGATCAAGTACTTGACCTGCTGTGCTAAAAGTCGACTCAGAGGCCACTGTAGATATCGGAACTGCAAGAACATCCTGCACAACTCTTGAAAGCACGGGGTATTATCTAATGCTGTTAACCTTCCACCAATTCAACAAGTCAAATTTTGCATTATCTTCTTCACATTTTTCAACAAAATACCTCCCAATTCAGATTTAGTCTCGAAAGAGTTCTCCGACTCCAAACGCTTCTTAATTTTTGCATGGATATATGATCTTATTGATCCAAAATCACCTTGACCTACCCCAGGATTTGAACTTGTAGTATTAGCCCATCCCTCACTTGATTGGCTCATAGTTTGATCTTGTGCCCCAACATCACTTCCGTCATTTGCGCAATAACTATCGTATAAAGGAGTCAAAGCATCTTTAACCTGATCCAACAATATAAGTACTTTCGAAGTATTATCCTCATAGAATCCTTCAAAAACAGTATCTAGACATCGCATTTTATATCAAGGATCAAGAGCCAACGTAATATATAACAAAAGCTTCATTTTTTCAATATTTTCCCAATACTTCTCAAATTTAGTTTTCATACTAAATGCCATTGTCCCCAAATTATGAGGCCCTTCCGCACACTCCAAATTAATTGCAGCATGACTTGTCGCTAGCTCAAATACAAAATGATTGCAAGTGACATAATTGGCCCCAGAGAAATACAAGGTTGCATCGTAAAAAAGTTTTAGAAATTTTATAAACAACCTACTCTTATCCCAATCATCCATGGTTGGAGGCCCTAACTTGGATGCCCCTCCTTTACCCAACTCACTAACACCATCATCATCCTCACTATCATCCTTCCCAACACTCTTAACATATCCTGAATCTTCATCCTCTAGCCGTTGGAATGCTTTTTGAAACTTTTCAGCCCTATCCAACATTATATAAGTGGAGTTCCAACGAGTTTGTACATCTAAGCATACACTACTTTTATAACTAATATCCTCACTATCACAACATTGCTTAAATGTGTTCCATCTTTGTGGAGATGATTTCACATACTTCACAACCCCTCGAATTCATGCAATTGATTGATCATATTCTTTCTACTCATCCCGAACAATTAAGTTCAAGATATAAGCACAACATCTCATATGCAAGAACTCATGTTCTAAAATTGTATCTTTTCTATTCCTTGTCTTTTTTTTGATATATGAAACTATCCCATTATTTGAACTTGTATTATCAAGTGTAATTGTAAATATTTTGGGCCTCCCCCATTCAAGCAAACACATTTTGATTTTTTTTCCTAGTGTCTTACCCTTAAGGTTTTCCACCTTACAAAAACTAATAATTCTTCTGTACAGTTTCCAATCTTCATCAATAAAATGTGCGGTGAGACATGTAGTTAAAATTTTGCACGAATGTCTTGTATCAGTGGTTAGACAAATGTGCTGGCCCTTAAGAGCACTTTTCAACTTGTCTTTATCTTGCAAATAAAGTTTAAAATTATCTTTTGCAACCGTTACACGTGATGGAATCCCATTCCATCTATGTCGCACAACAAGCATAAATTTCTTAAACCCCTCCCCTTCCACAAATTTAAAGGAAGTTCATCAATAACCAACATTTCTACTAAGGCTGCTCTACAGGCCTCAACACTAAAAGCAATAGAGACGAGCCCCCCATTGCTTTCTCCACACTGGAAACCTAATACAAATTGGTTTCTATCCACTTTCCTAAGTGGAGACTTCTTACATGATTTTTTCAAGTGTTGTAACATTGATTTTGTGCCATTTATATTAGGATCACAAGCATAAATAGTCCCGCAAAAATTGCATGTAGCTCTAGGTCTTGAATTATCCTCAGTTTTAATCTTTTTAAAATAGTCCCAAACTATAGATATTTTTCTACCACTCCCAAGACTAGTAGATGGCTTACTTACATTAGATTTGGGAGAAAGCGGATTATTAGTCGCTGTTGATTCCATGGTCTTTTGACTCATTTCCATTGAAGGTCTCATCTCGCCGGGTGTTTCATTTGATTGATCCATCTATAGTAACAACAATAAATAGTATTTATATTAAACTATTAGTATAGCTTTATAAAACATATTACAATTTACATAGATTACAATCACATACAATTAAAACAGATTACACACAATTATAGTATTATACAAACACAAAAATTGTAATTACAAGAATACATGGTTTACAAGAAATTGTAATACACAATTAAAACAGTTTATTACTGCAAGAATAGGACTAGCTCAATGTATAAGAAATTGTAATTACAATTACATATAATTATACGAACACAATCACAAAAATCCTAAATTTCGGATTCAACAATCCTAATAACACAAATCCTAAATTTTCGATTCAACAACCCTAAATTTCATATTCAACAAACCTAATAACAACCCTAAATTTCGGATTCAACAACCCTAATAACAACCCTAAATTTCATATTCAACAAACCTAATAACAACCCTAAATTTCAAATTCAACAACCGTAATAACACAAAAATCCTAAATATTGGATTCATAGTATTAGCAGGTTTCATTGTTTCAAAGTAATTTCAAATAACATAAATAAGTGAAATGAAAATGAAAATGGAGAAAAATTACCGTGAGAGAGGGGTTGCGTGAGGGGAGGTTCCATGGCGTCGACAAGACTCGAGAGTGAGGAGAGGCCGAGGGTCTATGCGTGGAAGAGAAGAAGAAGAAGAAGAAGAAAAATAGAGACACATGGTGCAGCATAACCAGGAGGAAGAATTGAAGAAGAAGAAAAGAAGAATAAGAGAGGGGATCGACGCTACAGGAGACGAGGCACGGGATTGAGGAGAAGAAGAAAAATAAATAAAACTAACCCTAATTCAATCAAAATGCACTGTATTAGTTGGGTGAATTTCGGATTGGGTTGGGTTGAGCTCATGAAGGGTTGGGCTGGGCCGTGCATGGAAGTGCAATGGGCTAGGCCCAAAACAGAGGAAAAACACACCCAAAGGGCCAAAATAAGCCCAGTCCGAAAATAGAGGGTCCAATAAAATAAAAATGGTGCAAGAAAATAAATACAAGACAATTAAAAATACTACAACAATTATATTATTAAATACAAAACAATGAATAATACTATTATAGTATTAGTGTTACTACTACATATAGTGATATAAATACTATAAGTCTATTATATATATATATATATATATAAATATATTAATACTAATAGTCATTAATAATTATATTCTTTAGTGTATAACTATATAGTCTATATTAATGACTATTAGTATTAATATATTTATATATATATATATATAATAGACTTTTAGTATTAATATTATAAGTCTAAATTAGATGATTAATATTAGTATATATATATATTAGTATTAGTTATCGCTATATAATATATTAGACAATATAATAGTATTAATATTAGAATATTAGAATAGCTATATATGAGTATTAGTTATGGTGATTTAGTATAACTATATTAGTATGAGTATAATTATAGTCTATATTAGAATATTAGTATTAGTATATATGTGATTATTTAGTATAGTGATTTATATACTAATTTATAAATAGACTTAAATTATATTACCAATAGTAATATTGTATTAGACTATTAGTATCATTATAAATATTAGTATTCATTATAGTGATTATAATAACTATTAACAATATATTAATATCTGTTAATTGTTATAGTGAGTTTATTTTATTATAACTATATTATTTATAGACTATATTGATTGTATTAGTATATTAATTTAGTATTAGTGTTACTATATCGTTATTTTATATGTGATTATTTAGCATAATGATTCATATACTAATTTATACATAGACTTAAAGTATAATACTAATAGTAATATAGTATTAGATTATTAGTATTTAGTATTAGGTCATAAAATTTAAATTGTATTAATATAATAGACTAATAGACTATATAGTTATACATAATAAATTAAAGAATATAATAAACTATTAGTATTTGGGCTGCCACCTATTGTTGGGAGATCTAAAACTCGAGCTTTTGAGTCTATTAAACAGAAAGTTTGGAACAAACTACAGTCTTGGAAGCAGAAGTTGTTGTCACAAGGCAGAAAGGAAATCTTATTGAAAGCTGTAGCCCTATCCATTCCAACTTATCCCATGAGTTGTTTTCTCCTTCCTTCTAGATTATGTTCTGACTTGGAGGGGATGATGGCCAGATTTTGGTGGCAACAAAAGGGGAGTGAGAGCAAAATTTATTGGTTGAGTTGGGAGAAGTTGTGTCAAAGAAAATCTCAAGCGGGGGGGGGGGGGGGGCTTTAAAAGTTTGCGAAGTTTTAAATTAGCCATATTGGCTAAACAAGGATGGCGTTTACTTGAAGATGAACACTCCTTATTGCACAAAATCCTAAAGGCTAAATATTTTCCTCATACCACTTTCATGCACGCTGGTTTGGGTCGCTGTCCATCTTACACATGGAGGGGTATTTGGGAGGCGAGGAAATGGCTAGTGGCTGGTTGCAAGTGGTGAATTGAGAATAGCTCAGCAGTCAATATCTGGTCAGATCCGTGGATTCTTGGGCATAAGTCTCTTATTGCTGAAGGGGTATTGGTGAGGGAGGAAGTTTGTAGGGACTCGGTCCATTCTTTGTTCTTGCCAAATGAAAGGGCTTGGGATATATCTAAGCTTAGGGCTCTCTTGGTGCAGCTGTGTTTAGTTGAGATGGAAGATCGCAGGGTGTGGTCTCTTGAATGAAATGGGCTGTTTAGTGTTAAAAGCTGCTATCGGGTCATTCATGATGAGTTGGGCATTTCTCTTCTTGAATCTTCTTCTAGACATGGGCAACATCTCCGTTGGAAGCATTTATGGAAAATGAAGGTACCGAATAAGATAAAAATATTTGCATTGTGTGTGTACAAAAATGGGATACCTACAGGGACAACCTTAGTTCAAAAACATGTCCTATCAGATTCCACTTGCAAGCTGTGTATGATTTCTCCCGAAAATATTACTCATGCTTTAGTGACTTGTCCTTCTTTTCATGATCTTTTCTCCACTTATTTTCCTGGCTTTCGTTTTCACAATACTTGAACTGTTATGGACCTGGCTATGGATATGTATGAAACTCGTAAGCCTGATGACCTCTCTATTTTCTTTGTTTTGGCCTAGAGTTTTTGGTTTCGGCGCAACAAGTTTGTGCATGATTAGGTAGTACTTCATCCCGAACAGGCTGTAGACAATGCTCTGGTCATGTTGCGCAGTTTTAGTCAGATTCAGAAACTGCTGAGGGACCTATGTCTTCATTACAGATGGAAATTCCCTCGCCCAGGTTGGTTGAAGTTAAATGTTGATGGGGCTGTTTTTTTCAATTTGGGCAGAACTAGTGTGGGAGCTATCTTGAGGGACCATTTGGGTAAAGGTGATAATGGATGTTAGTAGAGCTGAAGTGGAGATGGATGGTTCTGAACCTCT
Source organism: Carya illinoinensis (assembly GCF_018687715.1). Classification (NCBI taxonomy): domain Eukaryota; kingdom Viridiplantae; phylum Streptophyta; class Magnoliopsida; order Fagales; family Juglandaceae; genus Carya; species Carya illinoinensis. Next base: position 21,819,277 of record NC_056759.1, on the reverse strand, counting down.
GGAATTGATGGCTATTTTCAGAGGTCTTCAATTGTGTGTTACAATGGGCATTCCCAAGCTTATGGTGGAGAGTGATAGTTTGTTATGTATTGAAGCCCTTCAACATAATAGTATGCATCATTCCATGCTTGGGGGATTATATTAAGAAATTAAGAGCCTTGCTTCTGGGTTTGAATGTTGTGAATTTTCCCATGTCTATCAGGAGGGTAATCAAGTAGCGCACATGCTGGCTCGGAATGTTTCTAGGATTGATACTATTGCTATTTGGTGGGATTGTATTCCAGACTGTATTTCACAAGCCGTATGGCTTGATGAGCGTCTGTAATCATTATTTCCTTGGTTTAATGATAGTTCTGTGTTTATAAAAAAAAAAAAAAAAAAACTACTAGTATTAATACTATAAGTCTATATCAGACTATTAGTATTAGTATATAGATATTAGTATTAGTTATAGTTATATAATATATTAAACTATTAGTATAGCTATATATTAGTATTTGTTTTCGTGACTTAGTATAACTACATTAGTATGAGTATAACTATAGTCTATATTAGAATATTAGTATTAGTATATATGTGATTATGTTTTATATGATTATAAATAGACTTAAAGTATATTACCAATAGTAATATTGTATTAGACTATTAGTATCATTATAAATATTAGATTAATTATAGTGATTATAAATATTAGTATTAATTATAATGATTATTATAACTATATTATTGATAGACTAGAGTGATTATTTTATATGTGATTATTTAGTATAGTGATTTATATATTAATATTAGTATAGTAATTTAGTATTAGTTTAGTATAGTTTATTATAACTATATTATTAATAGACTATATTGATAGTATTAGTATAGTAATTTAGTATTAGTATTACTATATCATTATTTTATATGTGATTATTTAGTATAATGATTTGTATACTAATTTATACATAGACTGAAAGTATAATACTAATAGTAAATTAGTAATATAGTATTAGACTATTTTTTTTTTTTTTTGATAACCAAAAAACACTTCATTCAAAACAGAAAACCAAACATTACAAGGATAAATCTGCCCACATAGCTTGGGATATACAATCTGGGATTGAATCCCACCAAATAACAATATCATTGAGATTCCATGCATAACGTGCCAAAGAATGAGCCACACCATTAGTTTCCCTTCCTTTATGTTGCACTTTCCATGATGGACGCCTATTAAGCAGAGACTTGATTTCTTGAATTAAACTTCCCCATAAAGTAGATGAGAAATCCTCTTTTTGCAATTCCTGAACAACAAGTAAGGCATTTGTTTCAATTTGTAAGTCTGAAATGCCTAAAGGAATGCACAGCTGAAACCCTCTTAGCATAGCAATTAATTCAATTTCCATAGGATCTGCAAGAGCTTCTTCTGGTTTACTAGCAGCAAACAGAACTTGTCCTTGATCATCTCTTAGAACCATACCAATTCCAGACTTGTGTTGATCACTGAAAAGAGCACCATCTACATTGAGTTTTAAAACACCCGAAGGAGGTGGTTTCCATCTACATCTATATCCCAGTCCAATTTTCAGTGCCTCTACAGCTGCCTTATGTTCTTGATATAAAGACATTGAATGCTCTATGACTTGGTCTGTTGACAAAATAATAGCTTCATACATCCATTGATTTCTCCTATACCAAAAACTCCATGCCATAAGAAACAACTTCTCCAATTCACCCTCAACTTTTCTTGTAATAACAGAAAGAATAAGTTGTAGAAAATCAACCTTCTAAGCAGATGTTTTAAGAGATGGAAAAAGTTGCAACCAACAATCAATAATAAGTGGGCAAAATCAACTTTCTACCCTTCAAATTTCTGAGAGTAGGAAGTATGTTCTTACAAACCCTCCAAGCAAAAACTTTAACTCTGTGAGGTACATGAAGATTCCAAATTTTTTTCCATATCAGTTTCTGTTCTGCTGCTGTTGAACTCTCTGCAATCTGTCTATATTGCACCAGATTAGTAAAGAAAGTATATGCACTTTTAACACTGTATATACCACTCTTCTCATGTTCCTAAACAAGGGTATCTGTCACATTTCCATCAGGGATTCTGATACTAAGCACTTCAGCAGCCTCTTGAGCTGGTATCAGGCTACTTATCTTATCAAAATCCCAGCTTCTTTGATCACTTTGCATCAGGTAGGCCACTGGATATTCTCTTAAAGGCCCTAAATCAGAAAGAGCAGGTATTAGCTTATGATTTGGAAGCCAATAATCAGACCATATTTTTATAGACAACCCATTTCCCACACGCCGCCTGCATCCTTGAAGTAAACTGTTTTTTGCTTCCCAAATGCCTCTCCAAACATATGAAGGGGAACCCCCTAAGGAAGATTTTTGAAAGCTAGATGTTGGGAAATATCTAGCCTTAAAAACCTTATGAAGAAGAGAATTTTCATTAGATAAAATCCTCCACCCTTGCTTTGCTAGGAGAGCTTGGTTGAAAATCTGTAAACTTCTAAAGCCCATCCCACCTTCAAGCTTTGGAGTACACATTTTATGCCAACTCACCTAACACAGTTTCCTTTCTTCTTTTCTTTGGCCCCACCAAAAATTTGCCATCATACCCTCTAACTCAGAACATAAAGACTTTGGTAGCTTGAAACAACTCATAGTATAGGTAGGAATTGAAAGAGCCACAACCTTTAACAGAACTTCTTTACCCCCTTGAGACAGTAATTTTTCTTTCAAGCCTTGTAACTTCGACCAAACTCTATGCTTTAATGCTAAGAAGGCCTGATATTTCCCTCTACCAACCATAGGAGGGAGACCAAGATACTTATCATATTGTTGGTAATGTTGAACACCCCAAAAATGCATGATTTCCCCCCTTTGAGAAGCTGCCAAATTGTGACTAAACACCATAGAGGTTTTCTCTCGATTTATTTTTTGACCAGAAGCTTGCTCATAGATGTCCAGCCTATGCTGAAGTGTTAAACAAGTTTGCAAATTAGCCTTATAGAAAATCACACTATCATCTGCAAACAACAAATGGTTCAGCTTGGGAGCCCCTTTGCAGACTCGGATTCCTTCTATTTGTTGATGAGTATTAGCTTGATCCAATAGAGAAATAAGACCTTCATGTGGACCAGGAGCTTTTGTAGGGTGCATCTCATCAAGAGCTCTTTTCACTTCCTCTTGTGTAAAACTTGCATCAAATAGCTCCACCATAGTTGGAGTGATTCTGCCTGTTAATCCTTGTAAAAACTCCATATTACCAGAAGTATCAGCAGCTTTAAAGAGATTAGTAAAATACTCAATGATAACTTTATCTCTTTCCTCATTCAACTTCCACTCCCCATTTGAATTCTTAACTCCTTGTATCCAGTTCTTTTTTTTTTCTCTGAGATGCTTTATGATGAAAAAACTTTGAGTTTTTGTCTCCTTGAGCAAGCCATAAAGCTTTAGATCGCTGTCTCCACATAATTTCATTTCTTTGAAGCCATTTCTGAACCTCATTTCTTGCTTCTTGCAGCTTCTGTTTATCATGAGAAAGAGGGTCAATCTGGTGAGCCAACTGCAATTTCTCCTGTGCTACTCTTAGACTTCTCTGGACATGTCCAAAGCTTGATTATTCCACACTGTTAGCTTCTCTTGACATTGCTGAATCTTCTTTATCACAGTACTCAATTCACTCCTACCATTGACACCCCACCAAGCCCTTTGAATAATCTGTTTGCAATCAGGAGCTTCAATCCACATAGCCTCAAAACGAAATAATCTTCTCACCACCAGCTTTTGAAACCTATCAGACAGCCTCAAAATAATTGGCACATGGTCAGAATATGCCACTATACCATTGTCACCTTGGCCATCAGGTAGCAAGAATGCCATTTGAAATTTGACAAAAATCTGTCCAATCTCTCACTTATAGTTTGGCCCTCTTCTCTTCTGTTGCACCAAGTGAAAGGATTGCCTTCAAAACCTAGATCATGTAGATGACATTCTTCAATAACCTCTCTAAACACCTGCATCTGTCTATCAGGTCTAAGTCTACCTCCACTCTTTTCATCATTACTCATTATCTCATTAAAATCTCCCATTATCAGCCATCCCTTATCACTAGGAACTTTTATAGCTCTCAATAAATCCCATGATTCATGTCTCCTCCTAACATCAGGTTGGCCATAGAAACCAGTCAACCACCAAGGTTCACTGTTTTCCCCTTCCTCAATAATCTTTGCATGAATATGGAATTTGGAAAAACTTTGTACTTCACCTTTAAACTGTTTCTTCCAGTAAAGGGCTATCCCACCACTCCTACCTTCACAACTTACTGCTAAACAACCATAGAACCACATTCTAAATTTCAACTTTTCCATAACTTTAGCATTCAGCCTTGTCTCTTGAAGAAACAAAAACTCAGGATCTTGTTTTCTAACTAGGTCAGAAAGGGTTTGAATTCCCAGTGGGTTCCCAAGCCCACGGGAATTCCAACTTATAAAACTCATTGGTTTCGGCAGGGCTGATGCACAGCCTCTGCCGATACCAAAACATTTGTGTCCTCCCCTCTTGCTTACTATTCTTAATGCAAACACCATCATCATTGGTAAGGATAGAAAGTTTACCTCTCTTCTTTCCAGATGAAGTAGCTTTACCTCCTGAGATCTCCTCCACATTTCTTTTCTTTGATTCTTCATTATTAGCATGACTTCTTGCTTTCTCCTTCCAGGTACTTCTAGTATTTCTACCTGACTTCTGGGCAACATGCAGATTTGAGTTCAAAATCCCCATAGCTTGTGCTTGAAAAATAAGGCCCTTCTTTTTTTGTTTATCCACATGACCAGATGACCCAATAGAAGGCCAAACAGATGGTTCAACAACAAGCCCATCATGTTGAATACCCTTAGGCCTCGCAATAGATTCCTTAGGCCCCTCAGAATTCTCAACCGCCAAACCATCCACAACATTACCCTTCAAAGATAAGTCTTTAATAGCCACTACTGGATAACAATCAGAAACTGCTTTGCTGTTTATATTCTCTATAACCGCAGCTGAACTTAAGGCTGAATTCAGCATCCCCTCATTAATTGAGGAGCCGTTACTCTTCTTCTCCACCTGAGCAACTCCACCACTCTTCTTCTCCACCTGAGCAGCTTCACCGTGACTCCTCATCTCCACCTGAACAGCAGCACCATCAGAGGAAACCATGTTCTTCATCTCCACCTGAGCGACAGCTCCATCAGAGGAAATATAAATTATATACAAATATATATAATGATGGGTATATCATCTAAGGTTTGAACGCGTGACTCTGTTGGTTAGAATCATACGTTGAAATGTGGAAATAGAAGAGTAAGACAAAAGTCTTAGTGTCTTAACCCTAAGGTGAATCACGGAGGCTCACTTTAAGGAATAAGACCATGAAGGTTTTAGCATAGTAAATGGCACGTAAGAGCCCAGGGATGGATGAAGAGTGTTTGAAGTAAAGCATAGTTCTATCTCTAGTATAGTTGCTTATGCATTAGACAGAGACTGACGTAAGGTTATGTGTATGCAGGTAGGTTGCCATCTGACACGCACACGAATGGAGTGCATGGAATGAGTATGGCATGAAGTCCAAGTAAGTATTGCGTTCATACTCTTTTAGAGTTTTCTAAAAGATAAGAAAATGAAAACGAAACGCTTTCTTTAAAATGCTTTACAAACTGACGCTTTTCCTTATGAAACACATTGTACGAAAAAGAAAGCTAAGTATAAGTTTTCAAGTATATGTACGTAACGGCCCTCTTTGACAGCTCCTTTTCACGCACCCAAAGTATGTAAGTGTATGCATGTGGATGGATGCTATAAGTGGTACATATTGTATGTATGTTCACGAAAGGAATTGAACCGATGCTTCAAAACGATGCACGAACTGACGTTTTAACGATGGCATGAAATGAAACTGTTTTTTAAATGACTTTTATGAATGAGCTTTTAAGATGACTTTATGAATGAAATGAACTAAAGGACTATAAGAACTATAAAGAAATGAAGGAAATAGCTGTAAAGGATGAAATGGACTGAAAATGAATGAAAGGATTGAAAGGAATAAATGGACTGAATGCTCAATATATGAAGATATGTAACGACCACATGAACGGAATGAAAAGGTACCAAAGGACTGGACTGGGCAGACTGCAATGCTAGGTAAGTAGTACTGGTAGTGCACCCAGTGCTACACCCTGATGGAATGGATTCCCAACCTATGGCCACGGGCGGAATCAGGTTCAAAAGATTACTAACCCCAGCACACAGGGCTCAACAGTGTGCAACGGCCAATGAAAGCAATAAGAAAGAATGTATGCATGTTAAAAAAGAATGTATGTATGCATGAAAGGATGTATGCATGAATGTATGTAAGAAAAGATATATGCATGAATAGACTCTTTAAGTAATGAAGGCAGTGAGGTGTAGGGAACTATTTTAAGAAAGAGAAGTTTTTTAAAGAAAAACCCCACCTTGCAACGTTTTAAAATGAATTGCATGTTTATGTATGATATATATGGAGTGATGAATTCATGACTGAAAACCTATGTTCATACATGTTAACTGTATGAAGTAATGCTTATGAGTCGTTGCCTCATTTTAGTTTTCATGCGTGCCCTCCCAAGGACAAGATGAGCATGACGTGTCAGGACGAGTACAGCCCAAGGGGAAGAACATGAAAGCCTATGTATGATATTTTGTACGAGAGACTTTAATTATGAAATTTAATATTTTCCGCTATAACCTTTTAAACTAAGAAACGAGTTTTATTTATAAACATGGAGTCTTTTGTATCTTGGCATGAAAGGAAAGAAAATTTCAAAAGGAACCGTAATTCCCATCTATTTTTATTAAAATCATTTTCTAAATGACCCACCACAAGGATTGGCATTACAAGTTGGTATCAGAGCAAAACCCAAGTTATGAAAGACTCTATAAAAATTTTTCAAAATAAAAGAAAGAAAACTTTTTACATGAAAGAAAACTTTTGAAAAAAGAACTGAAGGAAGAAGGAAAAACCTAGGTTGACGTCTTCCCAAGGCATGTCTCGTCCTGCAGTAAGTATGAGAAAGTATTTTCTTTTAACTATTATAGTATTTTACAAGTATAGCCCAATTAATGTATGCATGTCAGACTGGCATGTACTAGGAAAGGTTATGTTAGGTGCATGTCATGAAGGAGGTAATAGGGAATGCACATAGTTAGAAAAGAAAGGACTGAAAGATGAAAGGTTAGAAACGCATAGAAGTAGTTCCATGTTAAGAACGAATAGACTAGAATTGCTAAATGGACTGCGACAGTTAAGAAATGCATGAACAGCCATGAGCCAAGCAAGGACTGAGATGGAAGAAGAGATGATGACTTCAAGTTTTTCTTGCAAGGGTCTCAGCATGGATAGTGCGAGCGCTACCAGATGGATGAGACTAAGTGCTTGGAGTTAACTTCGAGTGTGTTGATGGACGAGCAACGAGATGCGAGAAAGGAGTTTCCTCCCAGGAATGACCAAGATGTGCAACGTGTACGAGAACGTAAGGATGATGTAAGGGCCTATTTAAATGGGTCCGTAATAAGGTTAGGCAAAATTTTAGGACATTAGGTAAAATTTTAGGGTGTTAAGCAAATTCTGAGGACATAATTTATTTAAGGAGGGAGATTGTAATAACCCGCTCATTCTTTCTTCTATAATTACAAGCTTCGATCTACACACTGAGCCTCGATGACGTGTTTTAAAAGATACCAACCGGATTTTAAAGCAAACCCATTATTTTAAAAGCTTACGAATATATTAAATATTCTGAAAATATTTATATGTGATATTTCTAGTGTTATTGGACTAAATTTTTTTTTTAAATAACACAATTATAATATTTTTGAAGAGCTCGAAAAATATTATAATTGTGAAAAATTATTTTAATTAATTATTTTGGTCATTTAAAAATATTAAGAGATTTAAATTATGTTGACAACTCTGAATTAATTTAAATGGTTTTATTCTCTTTGAGTTATAAACGAGACTTCATCATTTTAATTAATGATGAAAGAATACTATTTTATAAAATAATATTCTATCTTGATTCATCTCAGTGTTTAATTTTAAATAAAACACTTACTCTTTTTCAAATTAGTTTTTAAACTCACCATCAGATCGTTTTGAAAATCTTGAAATGAGGGACCTGGATTAAATACCCAAGGCCCTATCTTTTTCTCCTCACTCCTCTCTTTCCTTTCTCTCTCCTCTCCCTCCCTTGAACCCGACGTACTCGGCTTCTCTATAGCCGATCCCTTCACTCCTCCAGCCAAACCACCGCCAACCACCCATGGTCTCACCGCAGGTCACCAGCTGCCCCTCTCCCTTCGGCCAACATCTCCTCCCACCGGCAAGCTCCCACGTGCTCTCCTCCTCCTCCCACGACATCACATCCAAAGAGGGTTTCAAACCCATTTCTTCACCGTAGCACCACCATACACGGCCATCTTGGCCTCCGACCACCACCAACGACATCCTCACTCCATGAGCTTCATTTCCATGGTCTCCTTTCCCCCTACCTCTCTCTCTCTCCGATGGTTCACGAGCGCACACACACATGGTTCCATCACTATGCACCGCCATGCATGGCTACCCACGCCACCTTACCACCACCACCATGATCCTCTCACCACCATGACCTTCCTTAGCTATTTTCATGTCCAACCGAGTTACCACAGCTCTCACTCTCCCCCACTCTCTCTCCTGCACGGTTTACACTACTCATGGCCGATCTGCTGCCGTGATTCACCATCCAGTCACCATCATAGCTCCACCACACCTCCATCAAGCTCCTCGACACCCAGCCAAGCTCCTTTAGCTCTCCCTTTCCACTTCCTAGTTTAGCCATACATGGCCCGAAACACCTCCACAGACCACCGTGCCTCCTCTGTGTGCCACCTCGGCCCCGCCATGAGGTCACCACTCTAGGACCACAACCAAACCTTTTCCTGCTTAGATCCACACCCGTAGCCCAAATAGCCACTGTATGTGGTGTTAACCACCACGTACGACTCCTCCGACGCCTTGATCGTGACAGGCAGTGAGCGACGCATGGGTTATCTCATCAATGGTATAACCCTCTATCTCTTGTTATTTATGTTAATATTAGTTGGTTGGTTGGATTGTAGGCTGTGTTGTTAGTAATTATGGAGTTCGCTGCGTAGTTGTAAAGTGAAGTGTGGCTGTGGAACGAAATGTTGGGCATAATTGTGTAGTGTTGTGGATTGTGCTGTGAGTATGGGTGTGAGGTGTATGCCGTAGTTGTGATGCGGCATGGTGTGAAGGGAGTATACGTGGAGCATACTCCGTGTAGTGCAGCGACGCACCGTGTGACATGCGCCATAGTGATGTGTTGCATAAAGTGAAGAGAGTACATGTGGTGTGTGCTCTGTGTTGTGTAGTAATGCACCGTAAGGTGTGTCACGTATAAAAATATGGTTTCATAGTTGAGGAGCATAAAGTATATTGTGTAGTGTCGAGAACTGTGTAACAATATCCCGAAGTAGGTGTGATGTGGCCTGTAGTCTGTGGTGACGAGTGTCACCTTGCGAGTCACCTTGCAATGACTTATGGTTGAGATTATGTGTGAAGTGGTGGAAAAGTGTAAGAATAGTGTAGCGGAAGCATGACGGACATTGTGATGTGACTCGGGATTACTCTTGAGCTACGTGATGTGACATAGGCGCATTTGTGGATGCAATCCTCTTATTAAGTGTCGAGATGAACTTGTACAAGGCCAGGAAGTAGGAAGAGTCCTATTGACCCGGTTTGAGCAAGTTGGTATCGGAGTATGGAGCTTGTTTGTACAAGTGGCCGTTTGTTGAACTATAAGTTGATCTTAGGTTAAAAAGGGATAAGGTACATGTGCCTCTGGCGAGACATGTGTGCCGGACAGGTTTACCATATGTAATGGGTAATCTGTCCTTAGCATGGTTGCACAATGTTTAAGTCTTATAGTTGGCTTAAAGTCATGTGGCATGCATGGATGGGAATGAGGATTGAGCATGGGCTAGGATACATGAAGGCAATTATGGGTATATCGTCTAAGGTTGAAACGTATGACTCTGTCAGTCGGAATCATGCGTCGGAATGTGGAAATAGAAGAGTAAGACAAAAGTCTTAGTGTCTTAACCCTAAAGTGAATCACGGAGGTTCACTTTAAAGAATAAGATCCTAAAGGTTTTAGCATAGTAAATGGCACGTAAGAGCCTAGTGATGGATGGAGAGTGTTCCAAGTGAAGCATAGTTCTATCTTTAGTATAGTTGCTTATGCATTAGACATAGAATGACGTAAGGTTATGTGTATGCATGTAGGTTGCCATCTGACACACACACGAATGGAGTGCATGGAATGAGTATGGCATGAAGTCCAGGTAAGTATTGTGTTCATACTATTCTAGAGTTTTCTAAAAGATAAGAAAATGAAACCGAAACGCTTTCTTTAAAATGCTTTACGAACTGACGCTTTTCCTTACGAAACACGTTTTACAAAAAAGAAAGCTATGTATAAGTTTTCAAGTATGCAAAAGTAACAACCCTCCTTGACAGATCAACTAACATCACTTATGACTAATCAAGTTAAATAGCAAAAATATCATTTTTGAATTATAGGAAAATACACAGCAAGATAGCTTCAGCATACTCAGTTTGGGCAAAAAACAGAGCATCCACATTTGTTGACAGCATAGATAACAACTATAATTAAAATACAAGTTAAAACAACTTAGTTGGCCTCCAAAATCGAACTAAAATCAAATGCGTCAAGCTAGGGTTTTTACCTTAAGCCCTTAACTCCTTTCAAGATGCAAAGTGGAGGACCAAATGGTGGTATAGCCGTGTAGATGAAGAACCAAGTGATAGCATTGTGTTACCCCCAAAATCGAGGCATCAATAGGTGAGTCTAGTGATGAAAATTGAAACCCATATGGAAATCATGCTAGGAAGGAACAAAAAGCTTATTACCTTCAAGATTTCACCTTTTGGAAGATGAAAACAAGCTTTGGATTTAAGTTTTGAACAAAAATAAAAAAATGGGTAGGAATATGTTGAACCCGTGCAGCTTGGTAAAGGTAAAAGGAAAAATGTTTTTCTTCTTCCCTTACTATGGAGTCACACGACTTGGAGATGAGGAGAGGAAGCTTCGATCTCTTGAAGGTGAAAAGAGAGGAGGAAGATGGAGATTAAGGCGTCCGCTAGGCTTGGAAGAGAAGAAAACTTTTTTTTTTCTTGCTTGAGGAGACCGACGGGTTCAAGGTAAGGACTTAAGTTACCTTTTTGGTCAATCTTACTACACAAGCTAAGGAATAAATGGTAGGATCTATCCACCTCAAGATATTTTTCCACCTACCAATCTCATGTTGGGGAATAATTGGGGCTATTCTTGAATAAATAAAAACTAGAGGACTTAAGGTAAATTATTACAAGGTCTTAAAATCATACCCTTGGTTTGTTTTAATAAACCATATAAAAATTCAAGCACACCCATCCTAAAATAATAAATAAAATAATTAAAATCTTTATTTTAACATACATAAAGAATATTTTATTTAAAATAATTAATATAATGACGTACAAGTCTACGTAGTAGGACTCAAGTATTACAAATATCTTGGTATGATATTTTTATGGAGCATAGTTAACAAGCTAATATATAAGTTTGATTAAGATTTGTTGCATGTAATAAGTTTTTTATTAGAGTTTTACTTAGATCTAAAATGTTGAAAATTGGAAGGTTGAAAATAGTTTCTATTTCGACTAAGTTTGACTCGTTTGTTGTGAAAACATGCCCCAATGGCTTTAATATTTACATGTTATGTTCCTAAGACTTTGATTTATATATTAGGATGTTATTTTGAGGATTTATAGTGCAATTTTTAGAGATATGATTCTTTTTATATGAAGGAGTTCGGATAGGTCATGTACTTGAGGTTTTTGAGTAGACTGATGTTTTGATGCAAATATGGCCATGTGATCTTGAGTTTTATGATTGGATATATTTTATGACATGATTGTTAACCATATGATATTGTTGATTTATGATTTTTTCAGGAAATGTTTTAGATCAAATGGTTTGATCAAAACCAAACCATATAGGAATAGGTTTTGGTGAAAGTGTTTAGGCCGAGTGCTTTAAGAAAGATTTTTGTGGTTTTAACTTGATGATTCAAAGCATGATAGTTCTAGGGAGTATGTTATGAATGTATTGAAAGTATTATTTTGAACTTTTGAAGTTCTTGGAGTTATTTGAAAAAGAGATGAAACCTTGAGAGTCAAGTGTTGTGTTTAAGGTTAAAAACATGAAGTTTTGCATTGAAAAGATTTGTGACTTTGTGAAGTAAGTTTTGTTGGATTTATATATATATATATATATATATATTATTTTATCATTGAATATGATTTTACATGTTCCAATATTTCAGTTTAAACATGAGAAATGAGATTTGATAGAATTGCAACAAAAATCAAGGGATTTGGCCTATGTATGTTTCGACCTTGTTATGTTTGACATAGTTGTGGTGTGTTTTAAATTTTTCTAATTAGATATTTGGATTTAAGACAAAATTTAATTTTGGTGAATTTTAGAGTTAGAATGTAAAATCCTTAAGTTAGGGGTAAAATGGTCATTTTCTATATGTAGAAGGGTAAAATGATAATTTTACTCTAAATTAGTGTTTCTATGTTTCTAAAATGTTAATGACAAGTTTCCAACCTTTAGAAAATCTCTTCTTATAGTTTTTTGTTTTTTACGCATTTTAATCCGTCACACTACGATAATTATAAGTTAACTTCAAACTTTCCATCAGATTACTGTGTATGTGTATTGGTAAGGGGAACCTTGTCTATATTCTTATGTTATCATATATGCCATGTCAAGCCATGTCACTACATGTATGTCTATTACACATTATATTTTGTTATACAATGTTCATTTGTTACACAATATATTTTGTCATACAATGCTTATCTGTATTACACATTATATTCTGTCGTGCACCATTTATCTATTACATGTTATGTCATATAAGGAAATATTTTTCTATTTCATGTTATGCCATGTCACAAAACGTTGATCTATTTTATGTTATTCTGTGTCACGAAATGTTTGTCTATTTTATATTATGTCATGTCATTCATCTGTGTTTTCATTTCATTTCATGTCATGTCTTGAGTACAAATTGTGTCTCGAAAACAATATTATCAGGTTAGTCAAGTTTGTTTACATTTATCATGACCCTAAGTACTAGGATGGGGTAATATCCTATTGAAACCCCTTGATTCACGTTGTAGTGTCTAAATTAGTATGAATTCTCCTAGGTTGACAAGGTAAAGATCAATGGGTTTTGAATGAGCCCTAATTAACTGGTTATCGGAGCGAAGATATACACTAATGTCGATGGTGCCCCATACTTTCAATTTCATGATATGTACTAGTGCTGGTACAGATACCTGACATGGGATACGTATATTATATTTTCTATAATAGGTGCAGACACCTGTGAACTAGTACATATGTTAACACACTCATAACTGGTGCAAAACATGTGTTGTGATATGGTAATCGGTAGGGTCACATGGCTCAAATGGAACTGTATAGCACCTATATGGTCATCTTTATTAGTCATGCTTAATTATTAAACAAGACCCCAAGTCATATATTTCATGTTTATATTCATGTTATGTAACATTCAGTTCAGTTCATATTCAGTCTCAGTTCAGTTCATGTTCAATTTCAAGCTTTATGTCATGTTTATTTCACATCAATTCAGTTCCTTTGATGTTTGTTCAAGTCATGTTAGCATATGTCTTGTTTGTTAATTTGCAGAGATTTGTAATCAAATTTCATCGTGGTAGTCCCAACTACCATTTCCCCTGAAATGGTATTGTGTCAAGGATTGATAGAACCAAACTGGACTAGGCTAAGGTTGGCATGGCCAACACCGAGTAGTACTAATTTTACTATAGCTACATGAATATTTCTATACTACTAGAGAAGAATATCATGGGAATTTTGGAGGAGATCATAGAACTTTTGGGAAGTACAGAATGAGGACTAAAATATTATAATCTGTACTAAGTACTTCTCTTTTGAGGTTTGAGATGGCTCATGTTATAGGGACCCTACTTCTATTCATACATGGTTTAAACTAGTCTCTAAATCGTTTATGTGAATAGTTATGGATAAGTAGTTAAGTTTGGGATTAGCATTTTGGTATTTTATGTTGTAACATCCCCTTCCCTAGGATTAGGAATGTCACGTACACACGTAACTAAAGCAAGGGTAAGAGATTTGCATAATTTAAGGGGGGAAAAAACACATTGTTCATTCCAAAAGGAAACTTAAGTAAAACCATTATCTATAACAGAGTCACATCCAAGTTTCAAACCTAACTAAATGGAAATAAAACCATAAATATAGTCTAAAGTTCTTTAGTCTGCTCCTTCTAAATTTGGGCTGCCTGGTCGTAGTCCTCATTCTCTTCACCTGTGTGGTAAAATAATAAAAACTAAAATGAGTCAAATACTCAGTAAGAACTCACCACAATGTAAACATAATAAAAAAAAACATTTCACAAATATTCATGCTGAAAGAAGAAAAATCTTGTCATATCATGCTGATGCTTATGCTATGCATGTCTGTCTTAATTTATTTGAATTAATTGATTAACTGTTTGATCTGACCGGCCCACACACTTAATCCTGTGTGCAAGGTTGTGCATCGGCCCCACATCCTACTGCAGCAAGGGGTGCCACTAAGTAGTATTCTGACATACTACGGTGGACCATGCTTGAGTCCATGACTTGCACATCCACCCTGAATATTGAACAGAAAGGCCATTTGATTAACTGATCTGATTAACTAATATGATCTTATCTTGCACTTGAACTTAAGATAACTTATGTGTCCTATGTGATGTGAGATGCATGACATTCATACTAATATAGATAATTGTAACATGCTGAATATGAACATTATGCATAAAATTAACATGATCATATACTTTGATGACTGATATGCTTACATAGATCACAACATGCATGGTACATAAAAGAACGACTATAAAAAAATTAGTTTTAATGGTAATAGTCTATCTATATGCTAATCCTAATTTGTAATCAAATTACTTACCTCGAATCACTGATACCAAATAATTTCGTATCTCGTTGCCTATAAACAAAATACTCTTACATCACTAAGAATTCTAGGAGTCATATTTTGACTCACCATTAAACTCACACTGTGGTGAATAATAATTCTAATAACTATTTTGGTACATATAAAATCAATACTATTATTATTCAAACAATTATCCATTCTTCTAGATCATAACTTAGTAGAAATTTATCAAAACAATTAGTGAAAAAAATATAAATTTAAACAATTTAAATTGTTTTATTAACATTATTATTTTATACTGAAAGAAATACTTAAAGTTTAAATTAATCCCAGTCAAACAACAATTGTCACGTAAATAAGACAAGTCAGCCCATTTTATGAAATGCCTTCAAAACTAAAAAAGTAATTATAAAAGGACAAAACCCAACAATGAGCAATTAAGGGCAAAACAGATGACCTCATTCTATTTAGTAATGCCTCGACCACTAATGCCAACTCTTTCTAGACTTGTCTGGATAAATATTCTGATTGGTCAGGTCAAAGGGTCAATAGAAACAAATCTTCCGTTCATTTAAGCAAATCAACTTCATTGAACACCAATAGGGAGATCCGAACAGTTATGAACTTCAAAATTTCTCCCAAGAATCTCAAATACCTTGGTCTTCTCTTGAATTTTGATAGAAACATCAAAAACACCTTTGAGGACATCAAGGACAGAATCCAAAACATGCTTTCTGGATGGAAAGCAAAGCTACTTTCGCAAGCTGGGAGGTCTACTCTAATCAAAGTTGTTGCTAGCTCGATTCCAGCTTACACTATGTCCACCATCCTCCTTCCTAAAAAGGTTGCTAAAAGCATTGATAGGTCCCTTACAAGATTCTGGCTGGGGCTTGACCCCAAAAAAGTTCACAACTTCACTCCCAAATCTTGGAATTCCACCTTTAAACCCAAATCTTTGGGAGGGCTACGAATTAGGAGCATGTCCATGTTGAACAAAACCTTGCTGTGCAAAATAGGTTGGTCTCTTCTCAACAAAGAACCAAATCTATGGGTTTCTGTCCTCTCAAACATTTACTTGAAAAATTGGAATTGGCAAGATGTCTCAATCAAGCCAAGTGACTCCAAGTTTTGGAAAGGTTTGTTGAAACAAAAGGATTTTCTTGCTGCTAGTTTTTGCAAACAGATTAATGATGGAGTTGACACCTTGTTATGGAAAGATCCATGGATTCCCTCAATGACCCCACCCTACCCTAGACGATCCTCTTTAAACATTCCTCAAGACCCTAATCTTAGAATCTCTGAGATAATTCTGGAAGAGCCACGAAGGTGGAATTCCCTTCTTCTTCAAACTCTTTTTTTTAGAAAAAACTGTTAGAGAAATTGAAAAGATGCCCCTGGCTCTTTTTAATATTTACAACTTGAGGGATAAAATCAAATGGAGACACCATTCTAGTGGCAACTTCTCTGTAAAATCTGCCTATGCAACTCTCACAATTCTTCCCAGGATGCAGTTAATGAGTACTCTCCTCGAGTCTAGAACAATGACGGTCCTTGCATATTCAAGATCACCTCAAAATCTTTACTTGGAAAGTTCTTCATAAGATCCTTCCCACTCGAGCCTTGTTGAAACACAGCCTCTCTCTTACTGAAGAACAAACTACCTATTTGTCATTCTTCAGAAGAAACTATCTCCCACCTCTTCCTTTCTTGTCCTTACTCTGGAATTATGTGGCACCACTCACCTTGGCCTTCAGATATTGAAGTAGTAGTAGGTCATGAAATTTCAACTTGGATTCTTACAATTCTGGAACCCACTTCGACTCTGAATATATAGTCTATCTAAGGATTCCTATAATTTCCAACTTTTTGCTATTGTAGCAATGGACTGTCTTTGGTTTTATAGGAATCAAATCATTCATGGGTCTCAAGCCAAACCAATCTATCTCTTTATAGACTTAGTTCTTAAGACTTATCAAGATCATAGGAGGGCTTGGGATAGAAAGGAGAATTCTGGCAATCTTTATTGGAATCTTCCCCCAGCTGATCATATTTCAATTTCCTATGACGTCGCTATTCGTAATTCTAGAAGTACAGCCACGGCTGTATGTATTGAACATCTAGGAAACCTCCTTTGCTGCAACACTCAATTCACTAGAAGCTGCAACCCAAATTGTGAAGAGGCTCTTGCAGTTCTCATAGGTATCAGGTTGGCATCAGAAAAAAAAGAATTGGCATAAAATAATCATTGAAGGTGACTCTTAGAATGTAATCTCATCTCTGAACAGTTCTCATAATAGTTTAGATTGGATCATGGAAGCCTTAACAAATGATGCAAGATCAAGACTAGAAAATTTTGAAAGCTGGAAAGCAATCAAGATACATCGGTCTTAGAATCGATGCACGCATTCTATTGTGCAATGGGCATCTACAAATCAAGTGTTTGGAGATATACCCAGGATCAAAATCCCTCAATGCCTACTAGAGTTACATAGTGGCAAGGATCCTCCTTGATTTCTTTGTTATTTTGTAATCTGTTTCATTCTAATGTTTATTTATTCCTTGTATGTTTGAACGATTATTGAAGTAATGTAGTAATGAAGTATGTTTTCAAAGAAAAAGAAGAAGGGCAAAACAGGACTACATCACTCATGAAACTTTTAGATAACCTTTTACGAAAAGTTAAATTGAATATATTGTTTAAAAGGTCAAATTGTAAATCAGTTTAAAACCTCATTTTCATATGCAACTTGTCTAATGTCAGAGAAGTGAAAGCAACTTGATTAATGTAAGGAAGAAAAATTTACACGGCAATTGAGGAATAATGGAACTTTCCTTAAATATAAAAGATTGTACATAAATTTGACTAAGAAACAAATCTAAGAAAAAGACAAAGATGGAGTATGAACCATAAAAGTAGAAAATTTAGAGGGCTTCTTTCAGTTTCCACTTAAGACTAAACATGCGGAGGAGAATAAAAGACTTGGGTGGTAGAGCTTACCCAAGAAGAATTGAAGAATAGAGGCATCATGGCAGAAGGCAGATCTACTGGGGCTAGAGGCCTGCGTGAGATTGACTGCAAAGATGCACTTCAATGCAACAAGGAAGATGTCAGGCTTTTGTTAGATTGAGATATGGTGTAAAGATGGGATCCTGGCGAAAATTTACCAAGAGAAAATGATACGCTGTGGAAAAAAAAAAAAAAAAAAAAAAGATCTTGTGAAGCTTTACAATGGCGCAATTGGAAAAGGACTTTGGTTATGGTGGAGATCAGTGAAAACAAAAGGAATTGGAGATCAGGTCTAGATTTTTCCCTTTGATGTAGGTGGAGATTTGAGGTTGAATCCTTTTGAGGAGAGGGGGAATGATGGGCTCCAAGGTAGACTGAGTCTTAAAGATCTCTTGCAAGTTCCAATGGATCAATCACAAGATCGAGAGCCAAGAAGAGCAATGATTGGTGCAATCCACTTGTGACTAGTCTAGCAAGAGCCCAATATTCAAGATGGGCTTGAGATAAGGAGATCCAATTCTCATCCACATGATACAAGCTATGAAAGAGTGCAACATAAATTAGGGCCTATTATTATATTTATGTGATTGAAGGCCTTGGACTTGTTTATCTCACTAAAATGGCTTATTTTATTAGTTATAGAAATTAGTATACAATAATTGGGCTTGAGGATGCTTGGCCCACATATGTTTTAGTTTGTTGAATTAGGGCTTCAAAAGGCAAAGTTACTATAGCGGTACTGTAGCCACGCATTGTAGTCACGACACTATTCATTCAGGGATATTTTTTGAAGATGAGGGTTTTATTTTAGCCTAGGTTTTTAATTAGGTTTTAATATAAATACTCTTTATTGCCTCATTATGAAATATATGAAAGTTTATGAAAATTATTGAATTTTATTCATTGTAAGTTGAGTTTATCTCCTCTTGCTCTTGATTGAACTCTTGAACTTTTCAAAGGTAAATCACAATCTTTGTGGTGTTCCTCCTTTGTAATCTAGGTTCTTGAGACAGGTTCTTCAACGAGTCTAGATTTTCATATAATCGAGGTTATTGAAATGAGTTCCTCAACGGGTCTAGATTCTTCCATCTATTGACTTGATTTTGGCTTTCTTGGGTGAGTTTTCAAATTGATTGTGGGTTCAAGAAATTCCAATTCCGCAGGCTCACATCAACTTTGGTTATGGTGGAGATCAGTGAAAACAAAAGGACTTCGTCTTGGTAGTGATTACTGAGAATTCAAGGAACATTGAGAAGAAGAAAAACTTACCAAGAGAAATTGCAGAGTTCGGATACTAACTTGAAGGTTACCAAGATAACACTAAATCTTAGCATATCATGCCAAAGTTATGAGAAAGGAAAATTTTTCTTGGTGCTGTAAGATCGAAATGGAGGATCAAGAAATGGAAATTTGCTATTCTGCCAAATTAGTAAGAATATGGAATATAAATGGAAATTATTCGGCTCTTGCATTGTAACGGCTTAAAACCAAAGGATCGTCTTAGTAATTGAAATGGTACCAACAGCTCAAAATCTTAAGGTTCTCCAAGAAATAAATTTTAATTAGTGACATATAAAATTTAAAAATATTATTTTAAAAAAATACTTAACTTAAAATTGTGACTGTTACATATGTATTGCTGAAAAAAAAAAGATTATCCGTTATGAATATTGTATATTGCTAGATGCATTGCATATTTAATTGTCATGAATGAGGGTAGGTAACCTTGTGTTTCATGTCCTGATGCTTCAAAATTCATCTGATCCTAAGTGGAAATATGGGGGCATCACATTCCTAGTCCAAGTCGGGTATAAAACCCGGGTTCAAGGTTTATATAAAAAACAAATCTTCAACCTTCAATAAAAAAATATTGGATTTCTTTTTGTTTTTTCTTTTATATGCATTTAGTTAACTACGCTTAATAAATTGATGGTAGCTCAGGCACATAACTTCTTAAAATTGAAAAATCTCACTGTTGTAGTCCTAACTAGCATTCTCACCAGGAATGATAGAAGCTGTGACATGAATAGATGGTGCACAAAATCTTAGATTGGATAGGGTCGAGTACGACTAGGATGAGCGTGGAGGATTTGCTGGGGATTTTAATCCAGCTTCTTAATGTCATTCTAACATTAATAGCCTCATGAAAACCTCATAAGTTTTTATGAATCCATCAAATCGCATAAGTTTTAGTCTGTCAATATAGTCAGTGTTATCACTCACTATAGTGCCAGAAATGCGATTTTAATTATTTGCGATAGTTAGAAGTGTCAGAACGTGTTATGGCCTGCACCATTACACTCAGTTGATTTGATTATTTAGGATTTTATGACGCAATAATCAATTTTCAAACTTATGGACGAAATGCATGTTCGAAACTGCGTTTTTATTTTTAAGGGTACTTCAGAATTGAATTTTGGTAAAGGATTTTCATTGTAGGTTAATATGAATATTAGGATTTTTCAGTACTAAGATTATTATACACTTTTTCTAAGTGAATAATAAACTTGATAAGCGCACCAAGTTCAGTGTTTTTAAAATCACAGTGTAAAATGTCCAAATTAGGTTAGAGAAGTTTTATTTGGATACTTGGAAATATCTTAGTCATACATAGTGAATAGTATTAGGCACTTTGCACCACGAGGAGAATTTGATAGTTATTGAAGGAATCAATGTGTAAGATCATGCCATTTAAGCAAAAACCATATTCCATCCAACCAATCAAATTGTGTCAAACCAAAGAGAATTTCCACCTTAGTAAAATCATATATGGTTGCAAGCCAACTGAGAATCCAAAATGCATGGTTGAAACCAAAATTTTAAACTGTTTTATCCAAATCCTAAATTTAACCTCAAAATCCTAACTGAATTGATTTCTAGCATTGTGTTTAATCACTTGATTAAATTACTTTCACATACTATTCATTTGTTAAATTTATATTAGAACATCATTATCCAACCTTTTTAGCCTTGGATAATTGATTAGACCAACAGAAATTGGATTTGGGCATGATAGTAACCCAAACCCTCTTAAAACCCGAAATTGAGGCCCATTAAGACCCGCAAAATTGGCAACTTAGCGTTGCTTTTTGGCTAAAGAATTTCATCCCCCACATGGCTGATCAGATGTCTTCAAGAGGGTCTAGAAGGCTCTTGAAGTGAAAAGCTAAAGGGCCACCTCACTCTTTCAAGTTTACACTCCACTATAAGGAAATATTTTGGGCTATTTTTGTGTACTGTATTGGGTAAGAAAGGCCAACACTCAAGCTTCATTCTAGTCTTATCCTCTTCCATATCTTGTGCAAGAAGCTCTCCAGTCTGCTTCCCATGAAATTCATCTTTCCTTTACACTTTTCTTTGAAAGAACACCAAACACACTTTCGGGTAGCTTTTCTAAACTCTTTTAAATGCTTGATTCAGAGCTCTTGTAAGTGTTTTCTCACAAAACTTACTTCATAAAAGTTGTCCCATTTAATGATCATTTGATTGATCAAATATTATTTAAACCCCAGAAAGGTCATTCTGGGTGATAAACTGGAGATTATGTTATATTTTAGAGATTTTTTGACCAAGCTAATTGATAGATTTTGGTCCAAAATTTTAATAGAGTATTGTTAACATGTGTATATGATTATTGGTTGATGATTTTTTGCATGAATAAAGGTCTTAATGAAATATTTTCTTAGATCTAGAAACTTAGAAACTGAAAGAGAAAAAATAGTTACCGTTTTGAGAAAGTTTAAATCTTTTGTGGTTTAAACCTATTCCAATGGCTTTGATAATTTTGTTGGAGGATCATAATCCTCTTATATACATGTTAGAATATTAGTTTGAAGATATTTTCTATTATATTCTAATATATGAATTTTTATGCGAAGAGATACTCGGATAGGCCAAAGTGTTAATGTTCTTGGCTAAATTTAAGTTTTTGTCAAATTTTAACCATGTAATCTTGAGTTTGAAGCTCAGATATGTTTTAGAACACTTTTTTAAACCATGTGATGTTTTGGTTTGAAGATCACATCTTTATAAGTCATGGATCAAAAGGTAGATCAAACAAATTAGAGACAAAAATCTATTTTTGAACTTAGAGAGAAACCGAAAAGCTCAAGTATGGTTTTAATGATTTTGATGACTTTTGTTCATTCAAAATATGATTATTCTTAAGAATATATTATGAATATGTTAGAAGTAAGATTTGAATGTTTGAAGTTCTTGGAGATGCTTTGAAATAGATCAAATCATTTGATTCAAGGGTTGCCTTTTTAGTTAAAAATTTTGAATCCCTTTTCTAAAATGTTTTGCAGTGATGATTAGCATATTTTTAGTGAGTGTTTTAAGTATTTTTTAAACTTAGGATGGAAATATCTTTGTTGCAAAAAATTTAGTTTGATCAAGAGATTTGAAATTGGAAAAAATTTAAACAAAAATCCAGGAAAAAAGCCTATGCAAGTTTCGGCCCTATAGAGTTTAGGACAAAATTTATATAAGGTATGTAAATTTTGGTGATTTTTGGAGTTAGGATGCAAAATCCTTAAGGTATGGGTAAAATGGTCATTTTTCCAAATGCAAAGGGTAAAATGGTAATTTTGCTCTAAGTTAGTGACCGGTGCAAAACTGCAAGTGCACAGTATCGTAGTTTTATAATAAAGTGATAAGAAGAGTATCGTCCTCAGGGATTCATACCTTACTTTTGCCAAATACCAAAATTATACTAATCTTGATTTTATCTAGAGGAATCACTAAGATTTTTGTAGTTGCAAATTAAACTAATATCAACTCAAAGAGAAATACGCAAAGGAAATAAAACTAACGTTCGAAGATCAAATTAATGGGAAAGAAAACTTCTAGGAAAGTGATTTCACCTAATTCTTCACTATGCTTTTCTTATCCAACTAATTTAATTTAATTCTTTTTGTTCATTAGCAAATCTCTAATTCATCCAACAGCCTCTTTCGATAGTCAATTAGAAATTATTCTTGTTTATCAATTCGCACAAGAATATGTAAATTAAATAATCAAGAAAGCAATAAGACCAATGATTTAATTATTACATAGGTTCATACAAGTCTTTCGATCTCTATACTTACCTATGCTGAAATATTCAAGATCTACCCTATGATTCCCTCTTTCGATAACAAATCACAAGATTAAATATCATCTAATCAATGGCCAGTTAATTAGAAGCAATAAACTTAGAATAAATCAGATAAACAAAGAGAGAATTGCCTTAAATTAGCATAGAGAATCAAGCATAGTTCGGATCTAGGTTACATCGTTTTCCTAAAATAAATAAAATTTAGCTCATGCTAGAAAGGGAATTCAACATAAACGAATTCACCATAATTGTTCTGAGAATATTGAAAGAAAATAAACGCTGAAAAATACTCCTCGCAGCCACAACTCATCTTCAAAAACTCAAGAAAATGATTCAATGCTTTTCTCCCATCTGTGCTCGTGTATGATTCCAACGTACGTGCAATATATGGAATTCCCTCTCCAAAACAGATGAATTGAATCCTTCTAGCTATGTTTTTCTGTCTCAAAAAGTGTTCTCCAATCAAAAGGTACGACCATATGGTGAAAAATCCCTTTTATATGCTCTTACGGCAGAAAACCCTAGAACTGGAAAAATACAGTATTTGCTCGAGCGAGGTGTCGAGCGAGAATCGAGCGGCTTGTCGAGTGCACATCGAACGTTCAACTCTGCCTGACTTCACTCGAGCGGCCAAAAGCCTCCACTCGAGCGATCTTTGTTTTCCCACAACCCGCTTGAGCTCACTGTCGAGCGATAGTCGAGCGTTTAAATCTGCCTGAATTCGCTCGAGCGGCCAAGAGCTTCCGCTCGAGCGATCTTGTAAATCTGCAATACGAAATTTTGCAAGTCATCTGTTAGTATTTTTCATATTTCTAATTGTTGGTGATTAAGTTTTAACTCTTAGAAATCACTATTTTTCAGTTTCTCATGATTGCACCTAAGTTTGATTAAAAAAATGTGAAAACTAAGGTAAGTTAGCTTTTAACTTGCTGTTAGTTTAATTTATATGTGTGATGAGTAAAAGAACTACAGTTTATGTATACATGTTAGCATATGTGCCATACCAAGTCATTACATATTCATTTGTTAAACAAAATTTATTCTGTCATGAATTATTTATCTGCTATGCAAGATATTCTATCACGTATTGCTATACATTGCAAGTATATCACGTTAAGTATGCCATCTGTTACAAGTATATCATGTCATGTAAGATTCACTGTAGCAATTATATCATGTTAGGTATGTTATTTGTTTCATGTTATGCCATGTTACGAAATGTTGTCTTATACATGTTATGTTAGGTTTTGAAAAATGGCAAGAAAATCAATAAAAAATTTTGCAATTTGTCAAGCAAGAGTTAGGCGTTTACTTGAACCTAAAGCTAAGACCTTGAGTGTGTATGTGATATAGTCAATTTAACCTCAAACCACCTGCAAACTCTGATAAAAGTAGAACAACTAAAATCAGAAGAATTCTCTCAAAACTTAACCCCATAAGTCCAGTTTTCAGAAATCATCTCCACTAATGTAGTCAACACCAAAAATCAGAGATCAAAAGGTCTTTAATAAGGTTGTAATGATAGGTCACAGGGTGAGGGTTAAGATAGAACTGGATATGGAAAATCAAAACAAACTGGGAAAATACTTAGTGAAAAGAACACTAAAAAAGATACCCACATGATTCAAATCATAGCTCTTTCTTGGCAATATGCTCATACTTGTGGCATTATTGTTGCTGTAATCACTGAAGCAATACCAAAAATTCCTTTAACAAAATCTGAGGTGATACATACTCCGCTTAGTGACTTTTTTTCTTTTGTTTTTTTTTTCTCTCTTTTTTTTTTCTTACTATCTTTCTTCTTCTTCTTGTTTGATCAAACAGAGCAAACATAATACAGTTCATCATGAAACAAATTTTCTCTTTTAAATGTAACTCTCCACCAAAGTATTTTCTCAAACTATCAAATATAGATTCATTGTTTTTCAGGCTTAGAGAGGGCATGGTTTATGTAGTTCAAAGAATAAATAAAGGCTTATGAAGGCTCAAGGGATTTGACTATGGAAACACACCATGTAATGATGGCATGATATTTAGGACGGCTGGCAAAGCTTTTTGGTTATGCTAAAGAAATGCCTAGATCATTTCTCTAATATTTGGTCTCAACTAGGATTTCGCCTCAATGACCCATCAACGAATTTTAGAGCAAAGCAAAATCAAACTTCCCTCTTTCAATTAATTCAACTTCTTATCTTCATAAGCAAAATGGAATAAGAGAAAAACGACTATGTGCTCAATTATGTTCAAGGTCAAAGATTTAAACCAAAGTACCCACAAAACTCCACTTGACATAAAAGAAATTTTTGAAAATTTTTCTTAATCTTCAATCACAAATTTCAGAGTCATAGAGAATTAAATCTTACTCCAATGCATGCTTGGTAAGAGAATCAGACAACCTATCAACAACCCAAGACTTAGAAAACAAGAAGATCAAATGACTATAGGAGTTCACACCCCCAAACTTAAACTAAACAATGTTCTCATTGTAATGCAAAAGTAAAAATGATTGAAGAAATAAAAGGAATTTCCCTGGTTTCATGATGAATCTTCCGTAGTTTAAAATTTTTCAGCTCTTTATTCATACTAAATAAACCTGCATCAAAAACCAAATTATTAAAACTAAATAAATAAAGATAATAAAATAAATGAAAGAATGAAAGATAGATCTATGGGTTGCCTCCCATAAGTGCTTGTTTTAAAGTCTATAGCCAGACTTTTCAATTTTCATCAATTAGGATCTCCAAGAGGAATAAATGCATAGTTCCTCTCCACTTGTTCTCCATAGTAGTGCTTCAATCTCTGACCATTAACTCTGAAAATATTCCCTGTTTTGTCCTTCAAATCTATTGCTCCAAAAGAGAAAACTTCATGAATTGTATAAGGACCTGTCCATCTTGATTTTAACTTTCCTGAGAAGAGTTTGAGTCATGAACTGAAGAGTAAAACTTGTTGTCCTGGTGCAAACTCTTGCCTAAGAATCTGTTTGTCATGCTACTTCTTCGTCCTTTCTTTATAGATCTTTGCATTTTTATATGCATCATTCTGGAACTCTTCCATCTCATTCAATTGAAGAAGTCACTTTTCAGCTGCTGCCTTCAAATCAAAGTTAAACTTTTTTACAGCCTAATAAGCTCTATGCTCCAACTCCACAGGAAGATTACATGCCTTTCCAAACACTAATCGGTATGGAGACATCCCGATAGGTATTTTAAAGGCTGTATGGTATGCCCACAAAGCATCATCAAGCTTCTTCGCCCAATCCTTTCTATTGGTTTTGACTGTCTTTTCAAGAATGTTCTTGATTTTTCTATTTGAAATTTCAGCTTGGCCATTAGTTTGAGGATGGTAAGCAAGTGCTATCTTGTGCTTTACACTATATTTAGAAAGAAGATTATCAAACAACTTGTTGCAAAAGTGAGTCCCTTCATCACTAATAATAGCTCGTGGAGTGCCAAATCTTGTGAATATATTCTTGTGCAGAAATTTGAGCACTACCTTTGCATCATTTGTTGTTGTAGCAATTGCTTCCACCCATTTTGACAAATAGTCAACTGCTAATAAGATATAAGCAAAACCAAAAGGAGGAAAAGGCCACATAAAATCTATTCCCCAAACATCAAACAACTCAACTTTTAAAATACCTTTCAGTGGTGACTCATGACGCCTTGAAATATTCCCCATACATTGGCATCGGTCATAAGTATTTACCAAAGTGTAACTATCACGAAAAATAGAAGTCCAAAAGAACCCACTTTGAAGTACCTTAGCTGCTGTACGGGTGGCTCCAAAGTGTCCTCCATATGATGAGGAATGGCAATGATGGAGGATGTCTTGCATCTCTTCTTCCGGCACACATCTTCGAATGATTTGATCTGGGCATCTTTTGAACAACAAAGGCTCATCCCAAAGATAATAATTCACATCATGCAAAAACTTCTTGCGTTGATGGTAAGTAAGATCAGGTGGTAAAACTTTACAAGCTAGGTAGTTAACAATATCAACATACCACAGAAGCTTGATCTCACATGCAAACAATTGCTCATCAAGGAATGCCTCTTGGACCACTGAATCTGGTCTTTCTTCCTCTTGCTCTAACCGAGAGAGATGGTCAGCCACTAAATTTTCACTTCCTTTCTTATCTCGAATCTCCAAATCAAATTCTTGAAGAAGGAGGATCCAACGAATTAGCCTCGGCTTAGCATCCTTCTTGCCAAACAAATAACGAAGTGCTGCATGATCAGTGAACACTATTACTTTTGTACTAATGAGATAAGATAGAAATTTGTCACAAGCAAACACCATAGCAAGCATCTCCTTCTCAGTTGTCGTATAATTCAATTGAGCTTCATTCAATGTCCGGCTTGCATAATAGATGGCTCTAAACAGTTTGTCTCGCCTTTGTCCCAACACTGCTCCAATTGCATAGTCACTTGCATCACACATAATTTCAAAAGGCTGACTCCAATCAGGCACAATCACAATTGGTGCTGAAATTAGTTTCTTCTTGATTTCATTAAGGGCCTGCAAGCAAACAGCATCAAAGTCAAATACAGAATTTTTCTCAAGAAGATTACATAAAGGTTTAGAGAGTTTAGAAAAATCCTTGATAAATCTTCTATAAAATCCCACATGTCCCAAAAAGCTTCTGATTCCCTTCACAATCTTTGGAGGTGGTAGTTTTTCTATGATTGCAATTTTGGCTCGATCCACCTCAATTCCTTTAGATGAAACTCTATGGCCAAGCACAATCCCTTCTTGAACCATGAAATGACACTTCTCCCAGTTCAGGACTAGATTTTATCTTCACATCTGTGTAAAACAAGAGCTAATTTATGCAAACAATGATCAAAAGATGTACCAAAATCTGAAAAGTCATCCATGAAAACTTCCATTATATCTTCCACCATATCAGAAAAGATAGCCATCATGCAACGTTGAAATGTCGCAGGGGCGTTGCACAATCCAAAGGGCATCCTCCTAAAAGCAAATGTTCCATAGGGGCATGTGAATATAGTTTTCTCTCGATCTTCAGGAGCTATGGCAATTTGATTATACCCTGAATAACCATCTAAAAAGCAATAGTAGGAGTACCCAGCCAATCGATCCAACATTTGATCAATGAATGGAAGTGGA